>NC_041381.1:552344225-552369178 GCF_002162155.2 Triticum dicoccoides
TTTAGTACATGGGGAAGGAAGGTTTCCTAACTTCACGTAATAGTTTAAGTAGGTTTAGCATTTTCGAAAATAAAATGAGGACAACAGAGAGTACAAGACATGGTACTACGAGTTGCTCTCCACCCCAACTTTAAACAGAAGAAAATAAAATGTAGAAAGGCATGAGAGCATCGAGCACAGGAGACAAAGATGCTCAGCCCGGAGCATGGCTCGCAGGTTTGGATTAACGAGTACTCAACGCACGTTCTTTATCTGTGCGCGCTGGGGTTAGGGGCATATGGAGAAAAGACATTCTTCCATGCATGGTATATACTCCACGACACAAGAGAGTACCGTGCATGTATCAGCATCCCGAGAAAAGACATTCTACCATGCACGGTATGTTGTATGTACAGTGCATTGATCTGTGCTTAATTATTTCAGGGTCACCTAGGCACGCAAGACCCACGCGAAGAAGATACTCCCTCTGGTCCTTTTTATTCCGCGTATTAGATTTATGTCAAGTCAAAGTTTGCAAAGTTTGATCAAATTTATATTAAAAAATATCAATACCTACAATATCAAATATATATTTTATGAAACTACATTTCATAATGAATCTAAAAATATTGATTTGACGTTATGAATGTTGATACATTTTTCTATAAGTTTGGTCAAAGTAAAAGTACTTTGACTTTGAACAAACTTATATGCAGATTAAAAAGACCGGAGGGAGTACTAGTAGGAAGTAGCCCCCACTTTGCCTCCAAAGTGACCAGAAGGCGTATCCGCGTATGTACTACGTGCGGCTGCTCCCTCATTCGAGTGTGCCTATCCCTGCAGCAGCTCAGCTGCCTAGGACGTGTTTGGTTCAAGTTTTAAACAGTAGTTGCACTGCATACACTTTTTAACCCAGTCTGGTTGAGCAAAAACAGCCACAAATGTGTCATCTGCAAGTTGTTTGGTTGCCTGCATCGAGGGTCACTGCATTAGGTAATACGCAAGTGCACTTTATTTGGTTGCCTGCATTAGCCCACGCGGCACATGAACATGGTGTTTGGTTGCCCGCATGGGTTATGATTAAGAGCTAGCACTTGCACTTAGCACACAGGGTTAAGACCTAGCAGAGGGAGGGGGAGAAGAAATGCAGTGTGCGCCGGACCATGGCGACTGCGGTGGATAGTGGCTGTGGCGCCGTGTCTGACATGACGAGCATGGAGTCATCGACGAGCGAACCCGTCGGCGGCACGGCGAGCGACACCGTCAATGAACTAGTTGCGGTGCTCGCGCAAAGACAGTCGACAGAGGAGGAGAATGCAGTGCTCGCACCATGGTATCGTCAGTGTAGTGGACGAGAGAGGAGGCCGAGATGATCGATGCTGGAAACGACTCCAGTGTAGTAGGGCGAGAGAGAGGAGGCGAAGATGATCGACCCCGTCGGCGACGCGGCGAACTGCAGTGTGTGTGGAGGCAGAGGAGACAAAAAGCAGTGTGCGCGCCATTGCAGCATCAGTGCAGTTGGAGGACGACAGAGAGTAGGCTGAGATGAGCGACACCGGAAACGACTCTAATGTAGTAGCACACGGGCAAGGAGATCAAGGGGAAAGGGTTCGGCGTCGAGAGGGACAAATAGAATGGCTCTGAGCAGAGGACAGAGGAGCTAGACATGGCGGCATCAGTGCAGTAGACTGCTGTCCAAAGAGAGATGAAGCTACGATCGTCGAAACCAAAAACTTACAACACGAATGTTGTGAGGAACTGCGAGATTAGGCTGGTGGTCAAAGGAAATTTCAAATGATCGATCGTGCGCGACGAATCTGACAAAATTCATTCGGAATAGCTCCAAACGGGAACACAAGATTAAGAACTTACGGCTGACAAAACTATGAACCGATCGCCTGAATGAAACCGTAGCATCCAGGTGCATCTTTTTAGCTTACCTCGAACCGAAGCACCGGTGTGTAGATTAGAGAGGCACGGAAGAGAGGAGATTAGGGAGGAGCTTAATGGAGGTTGAAGAAGACACTACTTAAACAGCTCGCATCCTTCCTGTTTCTCCTTGTGCAGGGCCGCTCGTTGCGCTTCCGCTCGGCCTGGCTCGAGAGAAACTGCCGATCTGAGCGTTCCCAGCGAGCCAGGCCCAAAGGTGCTTTAAGTTTCGTGCTATCCAGGCCCAATTGTAAAACCAGGTAACCAAACAGCCCGTTCCCTTCCCGCACAGGATTGGTTGGGCCTCATGCAGGCAACCAAACTCGCCCCTAGCTGCAGAATGCAACTTGGCCGGGGAGCGCTATTTTTACAAAGTACACTCGCGCAACACCACCCCTCACATTAATAGTGCGCGCTCTCTTATATACTAGATCGAGATCGCGCCATGGCGCGAGGGTGCCGGTCCCAACATTTTGGTCAAACAAATAACGGTAAGTCAGTAGTAATTGAGGTTTAGCATATGCATTCATACATGATAATAGTAATAAAGTGGGGAAAAAACATTCAATTGTGACAGGAGCGAGACATAGTGGTGCTCAATATCGACATGACACTATGAGGCAGAATCAATTTCAGTGCGTTCATAAGACCACAAAAGATAGCCACTCGATAGAAAGTTCAAAACCAAAAGCGCAGCCACTCAACATGAAGTTCGAAACCAAAAGCGCAACCACTCGACATGAAGTTCGATACCAAAAACACTACAATTGGAGAGGGAGTAATAACGCGTTCTTGTAACAAAATGCAATCTACATGAAAATAATTTTAAACTAGCTGAATATTATTTCATAAAAACAAATGGTTAAAGCAGTGAAGCTTCAAAATAGGCACTTCTCCAACACATGTTCTACATATTCTAATACTGATAAAGCCAAGTGCAAACCTGAACTTACAATAATAATATCAGTTTGAAATCATCCAGGAATGTATGTTGACTAAAACAAATGTGGGTTTAGCTCAAAGCTACAAATCCTAAAATAGCTTCATAAAATGTGTCAACATTTCCAATCTCATACGACTAAATCAGTAGCGGCCGGATGCAAATGAAAATTGGTGGTATTTTGCACTGCAGTACTAACCATTACAATAAGCAACCCAGTCCATGAGCTAACCACGTGCTGAAGATAAAAAATTAGTAGTTGTGTGCCCCTGCCCTGAGTATATCCACATGGAAAGAACAACGTTGCCCACGGAGGTGCCAGGTTGAAGAAATGACACATCCAATTACCATTGCTAGTGCCAAACCTGTGCAGTGATGTAAAGTAAATATAGTATATCACCATATAATTCATGCACCTAGTCATTAAAACTCTAAAGAAATAGCCTGCAAGATACGTATCTCATGATCAATTTTATTCACAAAATATAGATCCAAATAGGATGGAACAAATCTAAAAAGAAAATCTGGTGATGCAGATTGCAAACGAATGTATTTCAGGAGTTCCATTTTTCAGTTTTAGCCTCACTCTGCCACGATTAATGCATGCTAATATGGTGTATTATTCACAGGTTTATCCTCCTGCAATTATGTGATATTTTCTTTCCAACCAGTTCAAAAGATACCAGGTGTAAGATTGTGCATTAAGGGAACAAAAGTAAGAACATGCAGAAAATAGATCTAAACAGGTCAGAGCATACTCAAACAACAACAATTTGTTAAGCATGGACAATCAATTGATATTGTGCAGTCAAGAGTTTTTTTCTACCTAAGACCTCCTGTTGATGTAGACAGATACTTTTGTCCTGTGTAAATCCCCTGCATCAGTTCATCCGAGCCATTAATCCCTGAATGGTAAAAAAAGGTGAAAATTTAGTCGGTATGGCAACGGAGCTACTGGAACCTGTCAGGTTCACTTAACCGTGAGTGCAAGCAGGACCATCAATAATGTTTGTAGATGTTACTTGACCCCGCAAAAAAGTACAACATCCCATGAAATATGGCCAAAGGCAATAGTTCCAACTTGTCACGAAGCACAGACTTCAGAATAACCTGAAGCATGAAGCAATGCACACATCTCACATTATAATCTGAAAGGTCAAATAACACACATGGTTTTTCATAGGTCAAAATTAATGGCTCTGCTCTGGAGGAAGCTTCAAGTTTCTGTTGAAGTCAAAACAGATGCGCTAATCTTACTATAAGTGCATCAAAATGCAGTTAAACACTAAGATAGTGGAATCATAATATTACTTACTTGGAGGATTCTTCGCCCGTATCATCTTCTCCAAGCTCACTGGCTCGAAGGACAGTCTCCAGCATCCTAACTGTCTGATATCTCAACACAAATGCCCTCTGTTCAGGAAAGAACCCTATTTGTGCACTAAACAATATACCTCGTTAAAAATGCTCACAGCCCAAAAATGTAAAAACATAATGACCAAGAACTTCAGTCCACTTGCTGATATTTACCTACGGTGAACATGTTGGTTTCTTTGATCTTGTGCTGCCCACTCTGGCTCGGGATCATCTTCGTCTGCAAATGTTATCCCGAACGAAGCCTGCTTGATATACAACCTACAGATATAAATCACAGATACATCATTTAGGGACCAGGGTCCAAGGATGGGATCCACACAAAGATAGCTGTGTAAGCCATGGATGGTCAAAACGCTTGCAGAAACAAGCTTAGAACTTGACTTGACTGAAAATGTAGAGGAATGAACATATTAACTGAAGCATAGCAGAATGGTGGGATAAGTACTGTATGAATATCAGTGTCATTGGGAGCATTACGATTGCATGAGGATGATGAGGTCGCCCTCCCCGTACGTGCTGGCGGACAGCCGCGTGCTGATCTCTTGCTACACTCTCCCGTGCGCAAGAACACGGGCATTTCTTAGGCAAACCATGAACCAAGAAAAAGGGAGGCTTTGGGGATTAAGGGACGGAGGGTGGCGCGTACGTACCTAGAAGATGCCGTTCCACTTGCCGGCGTTGTGGTCGAAGGAGGAGTCCGCGCCGGAGAGACGATCTGTCGGGGCGAGGACGATGGCAACAGCGACGTGGACGGCCGTCTCGGCGGCCGACGCTCCTCCCGGCGATGGCGATTCGTGGCCGTGGCCCCCGGCATTGGTGGTGACGGCGATGGCACGCGCGCAGAGGGCGGGCCCCTCATACGGCAGCGCCCAGTCGCCAGCCTTCCTCCTCTCGCTGGCGCTCATGGTCGCCGTGTCCAGGTGAGGAGGCTGGGGGGCGGCGCGAGGGGGAGCAGCAGCGACGGGAGAGGATGAGGGAGGCGGCGCGAGGGGGAGCAGCAGCGACGGGAGAGGATGAGGAAGGCGGCGCGAGGGGGAGCAGCAGCGACCGGAGAGAATGGGGGAGGCGACGCGAGGGGGAGAAGGGAGGGGATGGAGGCTAAGGTTCTCACTGAATCGGCGCCTTCCTTGCCTCATCCGACCACGGGCCAACCTGCGCCCAACACGCACGAAGAGGCAGGACGTGAAAAGACGAGAATGCCCTCGACGGGGTGCGCGATTTACGTGCGGTGGCACCAGATCTTTACAGCGGGGGTAACTATTCATTGCTACAGCTTTTTTTTTATCCGACGGACCAGCTCTTCCAGCGGCTTGACCCAACGCCCGAAAACGCATCAAGCAAACGGATCGAACGGCCAGAATGCGCTGAGCTGTGAGGAGGCGCGGGGATGACTCGGATCTCTTATTTCCCGATACTCCACGACCAGAGCAGAGAGTGACAGACACGAACAGCAGCTCGCACAGGCATCAATCCATCAGCTTGAAAAACAGCGCCCGGACGAACTCATCTCTGATCGACAGAGCTGGGTGGGTGGGCATCGTCTCTCTCAGATTTACTTCATCAACCATGGGTCGTCCTGATTTGGAGGCGCCGACGTGGAGCATCGCCGCGCGGCTGGCTGCTCTCCACGACCACGCCCACAGGCACGGGGGAGGCGCGGGGCCGTGCTCGCCCTTCGACGCCAACATGGTGATCATCCTTGCCGCGCTCTTCTTCGCGCTGCTCTTCGCCATCGGGCTCAACTCGCTGGCGCGGTGGGCGCTGCGGTACGTGGGGCGCGGAGCCGCGGTCGCCGCCGGCGAGGGCGGGGCGACGGCTCGGGTGGCCTACAGCGGCAGCGGCATCAAGAGGCGCGTGCTCAGGAGCCTCCCCGTGGAGGTGTATGGATCCGGGGAAGTCACCGACGACGTGTGCGCCATATTTTTTTTTTGAAATGGAGGAAAACCTCCGGCCTCTGCATCTGGATGATGCATACGGCCATTTTATTAATTATTGACACAAGACCTTACAAAGTTATATATCAATAAGACTAAAGCCACCGTCTAAGCAATATATGTCGCTACTCCTATCCAGTTGATAAAGGAACGCAGAGAGTCTAGGTCTACTACCCAATATACCTCGCAGCCAAACCTAACATCTAAGACCTGAGGTCCCAACCAGGACGCCTGTCGATATGGGCACCCACCAGTCCGGCGTGCTCCTCAACTAGGACGCCTGCTGGGTATGAGGCCGCCGCAGCCACCTGCCACCAATCCATCTTCAGAGCTATACCGCTGCATCAACCTTGCCCGGTCTCGCTGCCGTCGACGCCACCATGGCACCAGACAGCTCCACCGCCCTGCGCTCATCCATCCAGCCGCATCCATCAACGATATGTAGCCGCACCATGCCGCCAAAATCATCATCATCGACGCGGCAGATACAACGCCGCACCACCAGGCAACCTCCACACCGCCGCCACTGCTGGAGGTACTCGGAGCCCACCATCCACATCATCTCTCCCCCGAACAGCTGGTCCTCCCAAGACGGCGCCTCCATGGAGGATACGACGCGTAGGACGCCGTCGCCGCCCAATCCAGAATGAATTTTGGACTTTCGTCTGGGATGGGTTCGGAGGTGGATAGGAGAGATCTCGGCTTCGCCTCCACGGAGGATAGCGATGTTGAGCGATGTCGCCGATGCCGGGCCGGCCTAGCCGACCAAAGTTTCCTCCAGTCCCCATCCTATGCCACCAATCCTCCGCCCGCTCCGGATCCGGCGACAAGCCACGATCCAAAACCTTGCGAAGATGGAAGATCCATGGTGCTCGACCCACCGGAAAGGAGGATTGAGAAGAACCCATTGTAGATCTCCAGACGCCGAAACCAACAGTCCGACGTTGCCAGTGACGACCAACATCACCCCGCGGCGGCCGACGGAGTCCGAAGCCAGGATCCAGATGGATCCGATCCGGATCCGGCGACACCCGCGACCACCGGACAGTACCAACGCAGCCACCACCTCGCGACTCGCAGACCGCCACCACGGCGCCACATGACGTCGCCGGGGGACCCGCTGCCGCGCCGCCGAACCCCACGTTAGCCCGGCGCTCCCCTCGTCCCCACTGTCCCGCGCCAGCCAGAACGAGATGGATGGGAAGGAGCCCCGCCTCCGCCCAGCCGGCCAGGCTTCGCCCGGCGGCGTTGCGGACGGCGGCGAGGAGGGAGAGGGGCGGAGGAAAGTGCGAGGAGCGGTGGCTAGGGTTTCCCCTCGGGTCGCCCGCGGGGACGACGCAAGGGCTCCACAAGGCTGGATTATCTTTAAATTGGGGGAGAATTTCACTTCCCCGGCCTCTGCACCAACTAGGGATGCATACGGTCATTTTAGTATGAGTACCAAGATAAACATGGTCCTCAGAATTTTTTTTAAATGAGTATCAAGATATTTTTTGATGAGTGGTTCCACCACACATCAAACTTGATCCTCAATAAATGGGGGAAACCCCCTGTGCATCACCTGTCAATTCTAGGAATTGAACTCGGGTCATTAGGCTGTACAACCGCATGACCAACCACTGAGCCAAGGCTCTCTTTGCGCCATATGCCTCGACGAGTCCGCCGACGGCGAGAAGGTGCGCGTGCTGCCGCAGTGCGGCCACAGGTTCCATGTCCGGTGTGTCGACGCATGGCTGGTCTCACAGCTCGTGCCCGACGTGCAGGCGGCCGGTGACCACGGGTGCACCCCCCAAAGGCGGCGACGGCGGCATTGGCCATCACCAGTGTCCCGCGGAGATCGACACGATCACCGTGGTCATCGTGTGAGTTCATCGCGCAACGAAGCATGCCATTGACAAATATTTGACGGCGAAAATGCTATGCTAACATATTTATTTTCGGAAAGGAAGATAACACTTTGCGACTTGGCGTACGCATCAAATATGCATACATCCATATATTTTTAGTTATTTAACTATATTATAGGCGAGGCCTAGGAATCTTAGCTTATGGAAAAACAAGGCTATTCAAAATGATTGGCCTCACGACAGGATCTCTGCAATCCTACCACAAAACCAATTCAAGAAGAGATTTCGGTACGTGCACGAACGTCAATGAGTTCAACTAAAGGTCTAACATGTGATTTTCATCCTTGGAGTCAAGCTTAGAGCCAACACTTTCAACTAGGGTGTTTCGCCCACATGCCAACATTGTCTGATCTAGCAAACGAGGAGATCATGGGTTCACCCCAAGTACACACATACTTGTTGTCAAATTCATCACTGCCAGCAACCTCTCTGTCGTCTGACGACATCTCACAAGCCAAATCTTGGTGCTGAGAGAAAGCCCCAAGACCGGCCACACCACTGGAGAAGACGCCGAATGCAAATTTAGGACTGCGTCGTTTTGCTTCCTCCATGCCTCACCTCCTTCAATCATCATCGATGAAAGAGAAAGGGGCGCTTGCACGTAAGGCGGTATTCATTGTCGTTGTACCTACCTTGTGGATCCACTCACACGTCCCCAGTGCCATCACCTTGGTGTCCTCCACCATGGCCCATGTCGGCAGGATCAGGCCCCTAGGCCAGGCCACGCTGCAATGCCACAGATGTCATTTCTTCATGAAACTTTGTACGTGAGTAGAACGAACAACCAAGTTTGATACCCCGAAACTTCAAAAAAAAATTAAAATTTTCCTAGTATTTTTTTATTTACTATTCATATAGGGTCCATGGCACCCGAGAGTTCTTATGCATTTTAGCCCCTACCTCCCCTTATGTAGGTCGACAAGGGGTAGGGTTATATGGGCCCGACTCGGTTTACATGGCTTGTAGACCAAATAAATGATATCTAAAGTACATGTCCTGTAGTACAAGTTAATGATGCGCCTTGAGAAAGTCGTCCGTCAGGTCGATGGGCCTAAACCGATGTATGGACTGGTAGACCGACTTCCGGTAAGTTAATGTACCTTTGTTACATGGCAGCATCAAGGAGCCTTCTACACCATTAAAATGAAGTCATGTTTTTCCTACTTAAAAGGACCCACAGTGTGAGAATGCATGTGACCAAGGCACCAAGAAAGCAAGAACAAAACTACAATAGCTCGAAGGCACTATAACTTTGAGGTTAAATTCCTTCTCTGTTGGGAATGCCATCAAGTTGGCAGGGCAAGTTCATCATGGAAGATGCGTCGGTTGCTATGCTTTCAAATGTTTCAAATGATGTTGGTTGTGATTTTGTTGAAGAAGCAGCACTGGAGAACTGGGTATTAAGGGAATCATCGAGGTAGATTCAATATATTAAGAATGGTACAAATAGAACATGTATAACAAACTATCTCATACAAATTCACTAATGCACAATCCAAAGAAACATGTCCTTTGCCTCCGTTCATTTTGAGACGCCAAATGCATGACACTAGCCACTAGGAATGATATGTTAGAAGGATGATATTTGTTAGGTGTATCTTTATGAAAATGATAATTCAAACAACTCTCTTGTGAATTATTTAAAAACTAGCAAGTATGCTAAAGTCAGATAAGTATGGCTTCTCAATGCATGTGTGGAGGCCACTGTCAACTTGACTGTGGGCCTTTGTACTGCTGCACTGATAAGTATCCCACTGTCACCTTCCACCCTACCACCCTTGGCTGCAGCCGAGGCTGCCATGGTCATGCATGCATTTTCCATGCCTGTGTAGGATTTCTTGTGATGAAGAAACATATTTATGTGCCAATGATTACTGAAGTACAGGGAACTGCTCAGTTAAAAAAAAGGTGCATGGAACTTATGACAAGATACACTAATTATACATCACATTGCCCAATAAGAATAATATATCAAGCCAATCTGTTATGTACTCCCTCCATTTTTATTTACTCCGCATATTAGGTTTGTCTAAAGTCAAACTTTATATATACTTTCAACAAGTTTGCTGAAAAGCATATTAACATATACACCATCAAATCAATACCATTGGATTCATCATTGCATATATTTTCACATCATATAAATTGGTTACTGTAAATGTTCATGTTGTTTTCTACAGACTTGATGAAACTGTATAAGGTTTGACTTCATTCAAAGCTAATATGAGGAGTAAATAAAAATGGCGGGAGTACATAGAGGTAGAACCATGTCCACCATCCCCATTCACCTGTGACACCAAATGCTCAAATACATTAGGATATGTTTGCCAATGAGTGTGATAGCTTAGAAGGGTGATATTTATTGAAAAGGTAAGTCAAACAACTCTCCTAAGTATCGTTAAGAACTAGTATTTGCTCAAAACAAGATGTTTGCGCAGGGAAGACATTAGCTGGTACAACTTTAACAGAAGGTTAGCGTGAACAAGTCTCGTTCTGAAGCGCCTAATAACAAGTGTGTTAGAGTGTTCGAGTGTTAAAGGGGTGATTCTTGAGGCATGAAGATACTAACTCCGTTCTGACTCAGTTTTTTTTAAAACGACATGTTTAGAGCAAGATATTTGCAAAGGGGAGATATTTGCTTGTGCACCTTTATGACATGGAAGATATTAGCGAATGTGTGCGTACCCGAACAACCTCTACTCAGAGTATTTCCATACTAACTTGTTAGTATTTAATACTCCAAGGGCGACAGACTATTTGCTTTGGTGCACTTTTTTCTCCTCGCTCTGATTCTTAACAACTTGGCCCAAATTTGCGAAGCGGATAACCTAAAAAATTCCCTCTGCTCTCAATTGTTTACAAAACTAATTACTAGTATCTTCCTAATCTCTCGGCTAAAGCGAATGCTGGAAGTGACACTGCCAATCAGTCTCCGATACCTCCATGCCCACTTGCCTCCAAAACCTTGGATGCAAGATACATAGAAAGTGCACATAAAATAAATAGGGCACTACCGCTACTAACTATCTATCACTGTCTTGCTTTAGCGCGTGCACCGTGCACGCACTAGCCACTTCCCATCTTAAGCACTCTGAGGTACGAAGTGTACGATAATAAACTATCCACATGGATGCCGACCATTCCTAGAAACTCAAAGGGAAATTCAGATGGATGCCAGTCATGATGCCAGGTAGGATGTCGTGGCAGATCCTTCTATAGCCACGAAAACAAAGGGCACACTTTTGCTCTATTTTTCTCTAGCACGGTGAGGACTCGCACGCCACGTACACCAGCACATTCTCATTGTATCGTAGATAAGAGCGCGCTTTTGCTCCATTGTTGACGACATGGTAGGGACGCATACGATGTATACGCACACTTGTGCCATTATGGCTTGCAGTCGTGAATTTTCACTACGATAGTTTATTTTTCTCGAGTTCAAAGAGGTGATTTCCGTGCAATCGGATTTGTTCATGTTATCACCATTAAAATGACGTCACATTTTTTTTCTACTTAAAAGGACCCACAAGGTGAGAATGACGGGTGACCAAGGCACCAAGAAAGCAAGAACAAAAAAGTACAATAGCTGGAGGCACTATAACTGTGAGGTTAAATTCCTTCTCGGTTAGGAATGCCATCAGGTTGGCGGGGCAAGTTCATCATGGAAGATGTGTCGGTTGCTATGCTTTCAAAAGGTATTGGTTGTGATGTTGTTGGAGAAGCAGCAATCGAGAGTTGTCTATTAAGGGAATCATCCGGGTAGATTCAGCATATTAAAAATGGTGCAAATGGAACATGTATAAGAAACTATCTCATACAAATTCACTGATGCAGAATCCAAAGAAACATGTCTTTCGCTTGAGTTCATTTTAAGACGCCAAATGAATGACACTAGCCACTAGGAATGATATGTTAGAACGACGATATTTGTTAGGTGCATCTTTACAAAAAATGGTAATTCAAACAACTCTCGTGAATCATTTAAAAACAAGTATGCTAAAGTCAGATATTTGCTTACACTTTTCTTCTGGCTTCTCAACGCATGTGTGGAGTCCACAGCCACCTCGACTGGGAGCCTTTGTACTGCTGCACTGAAAGTATTCCACTATCACCTTCCACCCTGCCACCGTCTAGTGGGCTGCAGCCCAGGTTGCCATGGTCATGCATGGATTTTCCATGCCTTTGTAAGATTTCTTGTGATGAAGAAAACATATTTATGTGCCAAGGATTACCAAAGGACAGGGAACTACTCGGTTAAAAAAAGTACATGGAACTTATGACAAGATACACTATATATACATCACATTGTCCAATCCTATATACTTAAGAAGTTCACCCCCACCACTTGATTTATCTCAACATGCAGCATAGCCACGTCATCAGCCATTCACATCCAGCCACGTCACACAGTCCCACTCAAGAGCGTTTTGTTATAGCTTACATGGGGACCCACCAAAGTACATACATACGCATCAGCATTCGGTTACTAGCAGTGGACCCGCCATAGGATGACCACGAACACCTCTTTCTCCCCATGTCCGCCAGTTCCACCGCAAAAAAATCGTTGTCGATTTGATTCCCCTTCCGGCTGCTGTAACCGATGACTCAATCTTATATCCACCACCGTTTTCTAACCCTCCTCGAGACTGACCCGGCGAGGTGCAGCGCCGCTGCCGAGCGATCCCCGTCAAGGAAGGCACGCCATACAGTGTAACCCCGGTAGGCCGCCACACGATCTCCGCGACGTAGCCTTGACCCCGCTACCCCGCATCCCCATTGGCGCCGCCACGTGTGACATCGGCGAGCCATCCCGCGCGCGGCGACCCCCCTGCGAGCGATGCCGTTCCGGCGACCTCGGCTACTAATTGGGCGTCCAGTCTTCCACCTATCGCTCCAGCTGCTGTTGGGGTGGCCATTCCCGTGGGCATCTGGTGGCCGGCAGAGGTCTCCTGTACCAGATCTGCCGACAACTCAATGCACGAAGGAGTTCTTCGTGAGTTCAATCCTAGCTATGTAGCCCTTTGGAGAAGTACCCAGGAAGGAGGTGGAATCAGCTGTTGACTATGCCTCTGCCTACGCATCCATCCGTTTAAGGGTGACCACAATTGGTAAGATGTAGGACAACTAGGCCACAAATTGATCTGATATCAAATGGTGTAGATTAGTAGATACAACATATAGATATGGTCCACTGGGATGGTCATAGTTTAACCATCTTTCTTTAATGTTATATACTGCAGTCATCTATTTTTTACTATAATTTTCCTTGATTTTCTTCAAAAGTGTTGATATATTACGACTATTTTGATCATATCATGCCTTTTCATTGTGAAATATGAAAATGCATCATCGCTGACTATGTACTTTCATTCTTTTTACTATCTTAGGAACCGAGAAGATAAAAAGAGGGTTTCTGTTTCATCTCCCCCGACGCTCTCTGGCCAACAGATGCACATACCTCACCCCATTAATACCATGCAGATGTTATGTTTAAAAACCCTTTTGTAATGCCATTGTCATACAGCCCGCACGCTTGCTCGCATCCACATCTTGGAACGGACCTCCATTCTGGTAGCACCCCCTATTTTCAGCCACCTAAAGATTCCTATACTGAGCTTACGTTTTGTTAGATTGCCATTCCGATTGAAAAGTGCTTGATGTTTTACTTCATAAGTCTTTTGCTGGTTGAATTGACTTGATCACTTCAGATGTCTTTTGCTGGATGCTCCCTTTTTCCAGCTACCCCTAATTTTCCTATGATTAACTTGTGGCTTTTAATTTGTCAGATCGCACTCCGGATTGAAAGATGCTAGGCGTTTTGCTTCATAGGTTCATGTTGTTGGCATTGACTTCACTGATTCACAGGTTTCTTGCTACTCGAATTTGTACGGAAGCTCTCCTCTATATTTTTTCCCTTCCTGAGCATTTGCACCTTTTATTTATATATCATAGGAATTTCTTTCTCTGGAGCTTTTCCAGTTCAGAGAATTTAATTTCACAATTGACATCAGAAGAGAAACAGATAACAATTACAAAGAAAATAACATTTAGAAAATCTATGGATGAAACTAAGCAAGGGATATATTAGCCATGAGGTGCTTTCCAGATGTATAAGTCAATTTTATTTAGTCCATCCAGGTTTATTGTCTGTAAGTAAGTTGATGTCAATATCCATGCATCCTTGCTCCCCTAGAAATCAGTTTTCTAGAATGGTGTGATGTGTACCTTGACTTATCTTTTTATTGCATTGCAGTTGTAGGAAAATTTGTAGTTTTGGTGTTTGCGTGGAAGTAGTGTAAGTAGAAGCACACATCATATGGTATCATGATCGTTGCCGGTACAATGGAATGTGCAGCTATTGTGTGACGTTGTTAAAGTGTTCTATCCTACACACCATCTCAGACTCTTTTGCAGCATGTATTGCTCGACCCTGCGTATAGTACATGCGATTGGAAATAGCGTACTAAACCATAAGTGCCAGGTATGCAGATGTATCAAGTACAAACTGTCTTTCCTGAGAAATTAATATGCATGTATTCTTTAGCAGACAAACATTGTGACCATGTGCTTTAGAATTACTTTTCTTGACATGCCATGTTCTTCGGAAATCAACTAATTATGTATATCTGAAGATGCAACTCTATTTACCTTTTTGCTTTCCGTTGTTGATGGTTAAACATTTAGATGTTTAATCATGAGATATAATGATGCAAGGATTTTCATACTTGGCTTTTGAAACGCCAAGTCTATTTAAGTTTTATTAGCTTCAACAGGTGCACTATTCTGAACTTTGAAGCCCTATTACTAGCTTCTGTGATCAGAGAATTTAGTTTAGATACTTTGTTCAGCATGTTTCCTATTCTCTAGGACTTTATGAAATATGTCTTAGTTTGAGTTAGAATGGGCAAATATATATGTTCTTTTTAGAGGGGAGAGATCTTTACATGTTCAGCCTTCAAAATGTCAGCTGCACCTACAGGTCCAGAGAGTATTAGTATCCCTCCTCAATGACTTTTGATTATGCTCCTGTTGGAAAATAAGGATAGTTCTAGCATGTCTGATCAGCATCTGATGTTCCAATATGGTTACTCAAAGCAGTCGATGGAGGATCCAGTGAGAGACCTAGAGCTGTTCTGAAGGATGCAGATGTGGAAAAGAGTGGTAAAATTGGACTACTTTTGTTCCTTTTAAAACAAGCTTTGATTGTCTGCCTTTAATTTATCTAATTTATGTAATATATATGATTTGTAAGAGATTAATTCTGTGTACCGTGTACGACACTGGGATAATAACTGTTAGTTTCTAATGCTGCCATGAGACTATTGGACGAAGAAAATTTATACAATTGTGCTATTTGTTTCAAGTCAGTGCACAAGCTCAGCATTTCTTTGTTTTCTTTGAGATTCAAGGTAGAGAAACAACGGTGTTTGTGCCACAGCCATTCCAAGGTGTGTTTTGATGGGATAGTACAATTTATGGTCATTCGTACGATTACAATTTGATGCACAGAGACATGTCCTGATATATTTTGTTTAATCATTTTGGACATGTCTCTGTGCGTCAAATTTCATCTACAAAATCCCGCAGCAACGCGCGGGGTGTCATCTAGTAAGAATAATATATCAAGCCAATCTGCTATGTACTCCCTTCATTTTTTACTTACTCCGCATATTAGGTTTGTCTAAAGTTAAACTCTATATACTTTCAACAAGTATGTAGAAAAATGTATTAACATATACACCACCAAATCAATACCATTGCCCATTGGATTCATCATTGCATATATTTTCACATCATATAAATTGATTATTGTAAATATTCATGTTGTTTTCTACAAACTTGGTCATTTTTTATAAAGTTTGACTTCATTCAAAGCTAATATGAGAAGTAAATAAAAACGGAAGAGTACATAGAGGTAGAACCATGTCCACCATCCCCGTTCACCTGCAGCACCAAATGCTAAAATACATTAGTATATGTGTGGCCAATGGGTGTGATAGCTTTGAGGGTGATATTTATTGAAAAGGTAAGTCAAACAACTCTCTTAAGTATCATTAAGAACTAGTATTTGCTTGAAAGAAGATATTCGCGCAAGGAAGACATTAGCTGGTGCAACTTTAACAGAAGGTTACCGTGAACAACTCTTCTTCTGAAGCTCCTAATAGCAAGTGTGTAAAATCGTTAAAGGGATGATATTTGAGGCATGAAGATACTAACTCCGTTCTGACTCAGTTTTTTTTAATGTTTAGAGCAAGATATTTGCAAAGGGGAGATATTTGCTTGTGCACCTTTATGACATGGAAGATATTAGCGAGTGTGTGCATACCCGAACAACTTCTACTTAGAGTATTTCCATACAAACTTGCTAATATTTAATACTCCGAAGGCGACAGACTATTTGCTTTGGTGCACTTTTTTCCTCCTCGCTCTGATTCTTAACAGCTTGGCCCAAATTTACGAAGCGGATAACCTAAAAAATTCCCTCTGCTCTCAATTGTTTACAGAACTAATTACTAGTATCTTCCTAATCTCTCGGCTAAAGCGAATGCTGGAAGTGACACTGTCAATCAGTCTCCGATACCTCCATGCCCACTTGCCTCCAAAACCTTGGACGCAAGATACATAGAAAGTGCACATAAAATAAACAGGGCACTACCGCTACTAACTATCTATCACTGTCTTGCTTTAGCGCGTGTACCGTGCACGCACTAACCACTTCCCATCTTAAGCACTCTGAGGTACGAAGTGTACGATAATAAACTCCCCACATGGATGCCGACCATACCAAGAAACTCAAAGGGAAATTCAGATGAATGCCAGTCATGATGCCAGGTAGGATGTCGTGGCAGATCCTTCTGTAGCCACGGAAACAAAGCGCACACTTTTGCTCTAGCATACGATGAGGACTCGCACGACACGTACACCCGCACTTTCTCGTTCTACCGTAGATAAGAGCGTGCTTTTGCTCCGTTGTTGACGACACGGTAGGGACGCGTACCATGTGTACGCACACTTGTGCCACTACGGTTCGCAGTCGTGAACTTTCACTACGATAGTTGATTTTTCTCTGAGTTCCAAGAAGTGATTTCCGTGCAATCGAAATTTGTTTATGTTATCACCAAGAATCTAACCTGGTTACCGCCTTACAGGTGACTAGTAGTGGATTAGAGTAGTATTTCTTTGCAGGCGGTTTCCTGTATCAAAATTTAACAATTCCAGAGCCAATTTATCTTTTCTGCGTTGTAGATCACCAAAATAAGAAAGGTAATATTTCTAACTAAAGCACCCATAAAGCGGATTTCAATCAAAATTCCTAAACATGATATTAATTTTTCCTCTGTAGTGGAATGCTTTTTTATTCTTCTTGAAATAAGATGAAACGCCCGGCCTTTTGTATCTTCAGATGCAGACAACTACAACACTATTGAAAAATACTGTTAGGCACGGATAGTGTGAAAAGAAAAATTCGAGGTCATTCACGTTCCCGACAACAACATTGGGTGATACACACAAAGAACATGCACACACCTATCTGAGCTATGGTACAATAGAAAATACATAAGCCCCTTGGATGATCTTTTGTAGCCAGAGTCTACACTGTCTGATCCAGACATATGTGTGAGATACTGGGGAGTACCTTCGACATTTAGATTTTTTTAATCTTGACATCTTGATCTTTAATGTGAGGAAAAAGTTGCGGTTTTCAGTGTGCTCCATTTTAACAGCAGTAGGAACGCGTACAACGTATATGAACACTTGTGCTATTTATACTATGCAGTGGGGTGGCGCCCCACGGTCAGCACTAACGCTGGGGACGTGATCTTTCGTTACTCTTTGGGGTTACCCAATGCCTTGGCATCAAATTATTTGACTCTCTCCGATACAAAATAAGTGTCGTCGTCTTAGTCGTCGTCTTAGTGCAGGGAGTAGTGGTTACTACCAAGACTGGGCACGGCTAGTAGTGATGCATTGTTTTTTTTTCGAATGGGCCAAGGCCATATACTAAGATTCAAGTGACCTTAATTACAAACACACTCCTACATTAAACCCATTAAGCTACGCATGAAGGGCAGCCAACCAGCTATGCCACGTGGCGCAAACTGGTTGGTCCCGGTGAGAAATCTTTTAGAATTTTTTTATGAAGGTGTGGATTATTTTTAAATGTATTTTTTAGATGGAGGTGAGGACCTTTGTTATTTTTTAAATGGAGGGTTATGCAACGTGGCATTCACTGGTAGGTTGCGGTGGTATTTTTTTTACTTCTTTTTTAGATGAAAGTGAGGATTTTCTTTTGGGGATTGTTTTTTTAGACGGACGCGAGGACTCTATGTTTTTTTTAAATGAAAACATGCACACAGCTTCCTCTCAAGCGGTGCCACAAGGTGACGCCCTAATCACTAGTAAATATAAAATTACTCCCTTTGTTTCAAAATATAGCGCGACCGCGTTTTTCGAGGTTCAACTTTGACCATAAATCTAACCGACGAGACCGACTGCGGTGGGAGCGAAAATTATACCAGTAAATTCGTATCCAAAAGAAGTTTTCAATTATATAATTTTTTCTCCCGACGCAGTTGGTCTCATTGGTTAAATTTATGGTCAATGTTGAAGCACGGGAACCGAGGCTGCACTATATTTTGAAACGAGGGGAGTATAACGAAACCTTTGAGGGTGTTGAAATCTTCTTTTTTTGTACCGTGTCGCCTCTGGGCCTCTACCTTGAGGGAACAAAAAAACTGAAACCCAGAAGATTGTAAAAGTAGCGGCTGGGAAGTTGTTGATGCAAACGTGGAAACGTCGGCGGCTACGATCAGTGAAGCTCGCAGTTCTGGAGAAGAGAACGCCGATAAGGTCTGTAGAAACTCTTAAGACCACGAAAGTCGGCTAGATCTAGGCGGATGCACTTGAAAGCTAAAGTGGCCAGATCCTGGAAGACTCGTCGGAGACACAAAACAACACGCACTCCGTCGGTGATAAGCACACATGTGGAATAGAGATAGTGCGGGGAAGAGATTATTTCTAAATTGGGAAAGTGTTGCCGCCACAATGTCCCAAACTAAACATGAAAATTCCCTAAAGAAAATCCGAGACAAATTATCCACGCTGGTGTACGCCAAGCCCAGGCCATGCGCTGACAACATCTTCTCCGGTGGCCTAGCAAGGCCGGACCACCATAGAAGCTCACTGCTCTAGATTCGTCTAGCCGCCACCGGCTGCACCACAACTTCTGTCGAGAATCGCGTGACGAAGACCTCCACTCGAGCCTTCATCTCCTTCTTCATCCACAACAACCCTCCAAGACCTCCAAAACATCCCCCAATAAGCCACCCTTGAACCGAGCCTCCCCGCTGGCACCATGCAGGCCTTGCCCCATGACGTGCCTTGACGACGGCAAGAGAAGAAGGCAGCTAGGGTACGGCAACCACCTTAGTTCCCTCGCAAAGTTACTTCCTTCTTTTAGGTCTAGCAAGCAGTTCAGTAGTGATGTATATTATTATTACGTTGTTTTATTGTGTGCGCTCCCTAGGCTCTCTGGTGAAGCGATAGCCGACCGAGCTGCAGTTACCGGTTCAAAGCCCATTATTTAAAACTACTCCCTCCGTTTCAAAATAGATGACCCAACTTTGTAATAAAGTTAGTATAAAATTGGGTCATTTATTTTGGAACGGAGTGAGTAAAACCTAACTATCTAACTAACATCATATTTGTATGCATGGCAAATCGAATGTTTCTTATGTCAAATTATGTTTGTCGAGGATGGCAAGTTTAGTTGGCGAGCATGGCAAATTCACCCCGATTCATTTTTTACCATACAATTACCGTACTTGCAAACTAAATTTGCTATCGTGGTGCCAATATAAATCACCATAAAAAAGCGTTCAAAGCGACGAACGGGCGGTTGCGACGCCCTCTCCGCCTCATTAAAACCGCAGTACAGCGTTTGTTCGCCGGCGCACGGCGCACGGCGCGTTCGCTGTCCAGAGATACCCCCAACCCCAGGTTCGTTCGTTCGTTCTATGCACGCAAGGAAAGCCCACGCGAAGGAGATCCTTCCTTGGCTAGCCCCGCTTTGCCTCCAACTCCAAAGCGACCAAAAGGCGTGTGTGCGTGTCCATATCCCTGCAGCAGCTCAGCTGCAGGGTGCAACTTGGCCGGGGAGCGCCCTTTTTCAAAGTACACACCCCGCGCAAGCCCCCAAGAACGGTGGTGGCGTGGTGCGCACCGGGACCGCGCCCTCTTATATATACCCCACGACCAGAGCAGAGTGTGACAGACAGACACGGATAGCAGCTACCTCAGGCATCAATCCCGTTCCAATACCTTGAAACGGCGGCCGGGCGAACTCATCTCTGATCGATCGAGCTGGGCGGGCATCATCATCGATCTCCCTCTCTCTGATCAACTTCTTTAACCATGGGACGTCCTGACTCGGAGGCGCCGACGTCGAGCATCGCCGCCGCGGGGTTGTCTGCTCTCCACGACCACGCCCACGGACACGACGGAGGCGCGGCGCCGCCAGCGGCGCCAGACTCGCCCTTCGACACCAACGTGGTGATCATCCTCGCCGCGCTCTTCTTCGCGCTGCTCTTCGCCATCGGGCTCAACTCGCTGGCGCGGTGCGCGCTCCGGTACGTGGGCCGCGGTGCCACGGCAGCCGCCGCCGGCGAGGGCGGGGAGACGGCCCGGGGTGCCAGCCGCGGAGGCAACGGCATCAAAAGGCGCGTGCTCAGGAGCCTCCCCGTGGAGGTGTACGGGTCCGGGGAGGTCATCGACGACGTGTGCGCCATCTGCCTCGGCGAGTTCGTGGACGGCGAGAAGGTGCGCGTGCTGCCGCGGTGCGCGCACGGGTTCCACGTCCGCTGCGTCGACGCCTGGCTGGTGTCCCACGGCTCCTGCCCCACCTGCCGGCAGCCGGTGATCGAGGGCGCGCCCGCCAAGGGCGGCAGCGGCGGCCGAAGCCAGCAGCCCACGGGCAGCGAAATGATCGCCGTGGTCATCGTGTGAGTTCATCGGGCAACGAGACATGGCATTGCCAGCCGGCACAGCACTGCAAGGCTGCATACTTCTGCATGCCCAAGCTCTTGTGGCACCATTTTCCGGCACCGATTGCCATGCTTGCCTTTGCCTGCCAGGCGCTGCTTGCTAGTGGATCAACGTTTGATCGAAGTGCTCAGCTGCACATGTAAATATTCGACGGCGCAGAACACTGTACTGGCAATCTGACAGACCATGAGTAAAAAGTTTTGCTGGATCAATTTCCTCCCGTGTCCCCCTTTCCGCCGCCGTCGTCGGCATGGGCGCCCGTCCCCTTTTCGGCGCGCCGGGGACGCAGACGTCGGCCGTTTGCCCGGCGCCTGGACGCGACACGTCGACGCGTGACCGTGGGCCAAACTGCTGATCCGCGCGCGAACCAACCACATGCGCAATCGCAACGTGCGTGCGTGCGTCCCAACGGCGTGCCTTAGCCCGCACGCGACGGCGATCGATCGGCGCGCGCAACCGCCGGGAGAACTCCGTCGCGCCAACCGCACCCCCGCGATTGCCACGTCCAGCGGCACGGATGCCAGCTCCGTCCGTCGTCGTCACCCGGCGCGCACGCGATTCAGGCATCCTCGCGCCGGGCTAGTGGGGGTGTGGCCCCTGACGCCGACGGATCGAGGACGACTGGCGTTCAGTTCAACCACTTGGATGCTACGCGGGTTAGCTGAATAAGTTCCGCGTCAGTTTCACCCGTCCCGTTCTGCTCTGCCTTTGCCGACTAAAACTATCTCAGGAGTTGCCACTTCCGTGGCGAAAGGAGGACAAAGAGGCCACTTACGTGGCAACATATGCACATGTACATACGTGACTGGTGGCTCGATTACTCTATCTAACCACCCAACCATGAACCATCACGTATGTACTCCCTCCGTTCCAAAATAGATGACCCAACTTGGGTCATCTATTTTGGAACGGAGGGAGTATGTTGTTGAGTGGACGGTCTAGCTCGATCAGGTAAGACAAGATCCTCACGCGAGCATATGTGGCACCATCTAGGAGTTACTAGCGAGTTAAGACAAGCAAATGAGGGAGCTCTTTTCGATTACCAGCAGAATTTACAAATCAAACAATCTCCCTACGACAGCAACGACAAAAATCGCACGCGAACACAGACATTCAGAAGCAGAACGGAGTATATAGCAACTAACTTAACATAGGTAGTCAAGCAATTGCACACGTGGCAGCGTGGCGGGCGGGCCTCGTGGCGCGTTCCGCTCCTTCCACCGGCGCCGCTCCAACACGCTCCAGAGCCAGCAGAACACCGGCTTCAACGACTCGAGCCACCGGGCCACCGCCCCGTGGAGTCGCCACGACCTCCTGGCGCCCGCCGGGTCCTCCCTCCGGGCCTCTCCATCCGTCCCTACCAGAGCCGGCGCCGGCGTGGCGCCGTCGGTCGGGTCTACGAACCTGGCGGGGCTCGGCTCGGAGTAGCACCGGCGCAGGATGGCGCTCTTGAGCTGCGCCTCGAACGCCAGCCGCTCGTAATCATCCAGCAGCGTGCTGCGCCGGCCGCCGCAGCCGGCGCTCACGTCCAGGCTGTACCGCGCCAGGACGGCCCCGACGTCGTCGCCGTCGCCGACGAATTCTATCGAGCTATCCATGGTAGAACTATACCAGTATTATCGCGCCGCAAGTACGATGCCACTCACTGTATTTAGGGAGGCACGCTCCGATGCTCGTAGACGGTGTGGTCCTCGCATGCAGCGCATTATTCTGAGCGAAAGTTGGCCCGAGCCTGGCGTCGGAGCGACGCCAAGGATCGTCGCCGGAAATGGCTTCTTGCTCTGTACGGCTCGCGTAAATCAAAGGGTGCATCGGCATCGCAACGTCTACGGCCTCCGATGAAGAACACATCACATTTGATCCACTCGCTGCCTCCTTCACTGTTGTGTGCTTCGGGGACCTATACTATACGCAAGGAACAACACAACCGAACAACACGTTGCCTTATTGACAAAGGGAACGGAACTTTGCACTGTGCTTCACCATTCTTTTTTTCCAACCGGGCTCACAACCCCTTTCCATTAATTTCGCAATCAACCGAAATACATCAGTCTGTACCCAAGTACTTAGTAACCGAGCGTACAACTAAACAGAGTGAGATAAAACCTTGAGCATAATGAGACTGAAAAGGGGGAGCGAGTTGGTGCATCATCAGGAAACCCATCGCAGGATGATTCTGGAACGGACCATCCGTTATGGGGCGAAAACCTGATGACACTCATAAGCCACTGCCCAACAAAATATAAAAAGTTCCAGGATGAAACTACTAGGAAACTTCTGCGACTATGCGAATCGTTGCCAGGAGACATAATTCCAGCGGGCATCAAACCCCAGTGGAAGGCGGAGAGCAAAAGGACCAAGCGCTGATTGCAACCTAACCAATCTGGATTCCATGTCTGTCTCCCAAAAGAGGTCTGCCACAAGGGAAAGATCTGTCCGCCAGCGCAGCAGCCGCGTGAGCCAACCTCTTCACTCCAGCCTGGAGCTTCACCCTTTCTTCCTCCTTCAGCAAACCTGCCCAATACAGCATAAAAGAGCATGCAGTGAAAACAGCCTCCAGAGGAGAACGAACAACATGTTTATCAAATGTAACTTTAGTGTGGAGAGTCCAAATCCCCCAACATATGGCAGCAATGATCATCATATAAAGATGCTTCCCACCCGGAAAGAATTTATAGAGCCAAGCAAAGCTTTGCCAAAGTGAACGAGGACAGCAAGATGCCCCGGCTGTCATGCCCAGCACCCCCCACACCGAACGTGCAGGCGAGCAGGTAAAGAACAAATGATTCGCCGTTTCAACATTAGAACAGAAGGAACACATGGGATTCCCAGGCCAATTCCTAATACGCATGTTATCACGAGTAAGAACTGCATTCTGAAACAGCTGCCAAAGGAAAATCTTAATCTTCAGCGAAATGGGTGCTTTCCACACCATTTTGTAGTTTGGACCTGATAGGCTCCTTTCCAACCATTCATATAAGGATTTAGTAGTAAATTTCCCTTTACTACCAAGGGCCCATGAGATCTTATCAGGTGAGTCGTTCAACGATAGTTTTTTAGCTTCCATGACCATCCACGCCCACTGTTCGCCCAACCCCCCAACCAATCTGCGTCTGAAGTCGAGTTAATAATTGCTTGCAACCCAGGATGCAACAGTGCATTCCTGATCCTGGCATATACTAAACAAGTCAGGAAAACGATCTTTCAACGCAATATTCTCAACCCAAGGGTCATACCAGACCCTGGTAAGATTTCCACTTTCAATTTTAATTATTCTCCCAGCCATATATGATTCCTTGACCTTCATAATGGCTTTCCAACAGGGGGAGTCCGAGAAGCGACTCCGAATGTTAGCTACTATTTTATTCCCGAAATATCTAGCTCTTACAATACGCTGCCATAACCCATCACTCGTTTCTAATTTCCACCACCATTTAACGAGTAGGGCAATATTTTGTTTATGAAGATCTTTAATCCCTAGTCCCCCAATCTTTTTAGATCGACATACTCTCGTCCACTAAACCATGTGGTACCCATGTTTCTTATTTTTTTCTCCTCCAAAAGAAACGTCTACGATGTTTATCCAACTTCTCAATAAAAGTTTTATTGAAGAGGAACATCGACATAAGGAAAGAAGGAATCCCATCTAAACTAGACCCTAACAGAGTCAGCCTGGCTCCAGAAGATGCCGCATAGGATACCCAGGCATCCAGCTTTTTGATCATCTTACCATCAAGGAAATCTAGATCCACATTCTTGAGAGTGGAATAAGTAACAGGAACTCCCAGATATTTCATTGGAAGTGTGACCACTTGGCATCGAAACATGTTAGCATAAACCAAA
>NC_041381.1:552369587-552509143 GCF_002162155.2 Triticum dicoccoides
GATACTAAATATCTCACTCTTCTCAAAGTTGATCTTAAGCCCAGACATAAGCTCAAAGAGATATAACAAGAGTTTGATGTTTACAGCTTTGTCAACATCATGTTCAAAGCAAAGCACCGTGTCATCTGCATATTGCAGGCTGCCAACCCAATCCTCAATAAGATCAACAGCTAACCCTTTAATAAGGCCATTTTTTGAGCAGTAAGCACCATTTTAGTTAGGCAATCAGCTGCAAGATTAAACAAGAAAGGGGAGTGAGGATCTCCTTGTCTCACTCCCTTAGCACTTTGAATGTATGGCCCAACCTCATCATTGATCTTGACACTAATCGTGCCATTTTTTAGAATTTGAGATACCCACCCGCACCACTTAGGGCTAAACCCACGTTTCTTATGGCAGTCAAGCAAAAAGTCCCAATTGACTTTGTCATAGGCTTTCTCGAAATCGAGCTTAAGAACCACTCCCACTTGCTTTTTGATATGGGTATAATGCAAAACCTCATGTAATGATAGGATACCATCAACTATATGCCTCCCCTTAATGAAAGCATTCTGTTGAATACTAAACAACTTATGAGCATATTTGCTAGCCCTAATGTCCATGGCTTTGGTGAGCAGTTTGTATGGGCAGCGTAACAGACAAATGGGCCTATACTGCTGGATCCTTTTAGCATCAGACGACTTAGGTAGCAAAGTTATGATGCCATAGTTAAGTCGTTGCACATCCAACTTGCCTTCATGAAACCATTCAAACAGGCATAAGAGATCATGAGCTACTACGTCCCAGCAATGCTGATAGAATTCAACAGGGATATCATCTGGACCGGGGGCACGGTTAGATTTCATGTCAAATAAGGCTTTTTTGATTTCTTCCAAAGAAAAAGGTCGAGTCAAATCCTCATTATCCTCCGGAGTAATCATCTCATCCTGAGACCATAATGTTGCATCGATCTGGCAAACATTGCCAGGAGCTGGTCCAAATAAGGCTTTATAACATTCAGTAGCATGAGCAAGTAGGTTTTTGGTCCCTTCAATAACAGTAGACCCATACTCCAGGGACATCATGGAGTTTTTCCTACGACGACCATTAGCTACTTTATGGAAAAAATCAGTGTTATTATCTCCTTTTAAAAGCCATTTCTCATTAGAAAACTAATGCCAATGAAGTTCTTCCTCAACATACATCTTATTAAGCTCCACTAAAATCTCCAACTTCCTAGTGTATGCATCCCCGCATAGACCATCAACCTCCTCAAGCTTTTCAAGCTCCTGAAGGTCGAGCTTGATGATTTTTTTCTGATCTTATTGTGTCCGAACAAATTAGACCCCCACCCCTTAAAAAACTTCTTAATCCTCTTCAGTTTAATATTTAAGGAATCAATAGGGTTTATAGTATACACCGGCCTAGACCAAATCTCAAAAACCAGAGGAAGGAATTCTGGATTGCTGAGCCAAGCATTATCGAACTTGAAGCACCTGTTGCCTGGTGCTCTAGAGGAAGCTCTCCCACCATCTAACAACAAAGGATTGTGGTCTGATAGTTCCTTGACCAGTTTATGAACAGAAGCGAGAGGATATAGATCCTCCCAATCAGGGGACATAAGAACCCTATCTAGCTTTTCCGAAGTAGGGTTATCTTGCTTATTGGACCAAGTATAACAACCACCATTCATATAAATCTCCCTCAACCCAAGCAGGTGTATGAAAGAATTAAACACCTCTGAGAAGTGGGACATGGAAGTTTTTTTGTTTTTCTCCCCACCGTGTCGAATGATGTTAAAGTCACCCCCGACCAGATATGGCATGCTAGCCTTATGACACATAGATGACAGTTCAGCAATGAACTCAGGTTTCTGCTCATCATGTGCAGCGTCATACACAATCATCAAGGCCCAGCAACAGTTTTTGTTCTTATCGAACAAGCTCAACTGCAGGATGAATTTACCACACTTGATCATAAGGATATCAAAATTCTCCTTATTGATACCACAGAGGATGCCACCAGATCTCCCCCTAGAGGGAGCCCATTCCAAACGAAACTTATGGTTCGGGTCAATCTTACTAAAAAAGGCAGGATTATAGGAATCCTTCATAGTTTCCTGAAGACCAATAAAATCTAGTTCATTGGCATTCATCATGTCAATGAGGCAGGTAGACATGCCTTTTTTACCTACCCCCCTACAATTCCAAAAAACCCCTTTCATTTATATCGTTCGGGTTTATCCCTTACTCTGGTAGGTCTACCAAGGTCCATAGCAGCCCTACCCACCCCTTTTTTTGCTGACTTCTAGTCACAGGTCTACTGGACTTATTAGGGGATAACACCACCACCGATTTCCTGCGTTTATTTTCCCTTTTTACGTTTTTAGATTGAACCAAGATAAAAGGTTCCTCAACATCCCTACTGTCATCATCCCAAGTTAAGGAGAGGGATATATCATTACCCAACCCATCATTGATGGTTATATTCTGTGGATTAGTATCGATATTTTTGTCATGTAACATATTTCTAGAGAGTTCTAATTCACGCAAGATATCTACAGTAGCAAAGTCATCATCAGGGATTTGCACTCCCATCAAAGACGCACGTAATACAATGGTTGTATCAGATAAAGCAGAGAACTGGTTTTTCGAATTGGGCATATTCATACCTTCCAAATCACGCTTCCTCCTCCTGTTGGCAGCCACATCTCCCACATTCTGTAGCTTCTGCTTTTGTCTGCGCGTGGCCTCCTCCTCATGGATCACACTGTCATGAATTGGTGATCCAGATGGAGATTCAACTGTATAGACACTACAGTCCTCTCCTCCTTCCATGGATCCCTCCTCAAGAGGTACAATATGAGGCAGAGAAGGCCGTCGCACATAGTCTGACAAGGGAGGAAATGTGTTCCCATGAGCATTTACATCATGGCAGAAAAACAGAGGTGAGGGTGGAACAGGAGTGATCATCCCCCAAGCACCTTTATGCATACTGATCTCATTACTGGGAGATTCAGTCATCCCTTCCACATCCAGTTCATCAGAATCCTTCCCATATGATATTTTACCAGACTGAGAGCCACAATGAGACATTTTCTCAACTGCGTGTTCTCTGGCCATAGTTTCAATCAGCAGCTCCATATTTTTACCTTCATCACTATCTTCTTATTCCTCACTTTCAGCTACAGCAGGTAGCCTCTGCATGCCCTTATCATAATTTTGAGAGGAGAAATTACCAATCATGGATGCGCTCGTTTCCCCCTGCCCCATAGAAGAAGCAGGATATGAGTCCATCCTTGCTTTCTTGGGGAAGGATGGAGATGCACTGCTATCAACAGCAGTGGAAGATTGGCCTTTCTCAGCACCCATAGTCATAACTTTCTCAACCTCAAAGAAGAAATCATAATATTGCTCTCCCAGCATACCTTCAGCAGAAGGGGGAATTTTCTCAACTTCTCTATAGCCAAGAAGGATTCTAGCATATTCAGGTTTATGAACAGTAGGCTCGTCCACTTCCAATGTAACCCCCACCAGAGCCCCAACATAAGCAATATGCTCAGTGCATCTTTTCTCTATAGGAATATTACGCACCCTAACCCAGGCTTTTTCCATGATGCCTTTAGCTCCAATCGAAGCAGTCCAAGGAGTAATACAGACCACAATAGTCCCCTCTTTCAGAGGCAAGTGCTTCCCATAACAACATGCTCTCTCCACTTCACTAGCATTAGGGAATCACATCACATATTGAGCAGGGCCAATAGAGCGGGCCGTACAGCGCCATTTCTTTTTCCCAGGTTTCTTAGCAAAGATGGCATTGAATTCCTAATCAATATCCTTAACAGTAGCATCCCCCTCTACTATAGTAATCACCACGTTATTAGTTTTTTCAACACTTTGCTTAGCAGCACACATATCAGGTATATAGAAAAATCCCTGACCAGGTGACTGGAAACCACACATAAATGGAATGCTTTCCCAAGGCCTCAGAACCTGGCATAACTAAGCCATATGACCTAATTTGTTGCATTTTTCATAGCGTATAGTGGGGCAACGAGGAGCGAAATGAGCTGGGAGGGAGCAGTTGATGCAGATCTCGGTGTTGCTCTTGGTCGCCGTTTGCCCAGGTGCTGGAGGCAGAGGTGGCTCCTTGTTGCCCGCCGTCTTCTCCTTGGTCGCGCCGCTCATGGAGCGCGCAGCGGCTTCCCATCTGTCCGCGACTTCACCGCCACCAGATCTTGAATCTCCCGATGACGCCGGCGGTAGATCTGGCCGCTGCCAGACCATGTGACGGGTCTGGTCTGGCAGCGGAGCCTTGCGCCCTCCGCCGAATCCTCCCCGCGCCGTGTTGTCGCGCCATCCTCCGGATCTCCCCCCGCCACGATCTCCCATCGCAGCGCGTGTCGCACCCCCCGCCCGCTCCGTCGCAGCAACCTGGGCGAAGGAGCGGTCGTCGCCGCCGGCTTTACCGCGCTACCAGCCGAAGGAATCGGGAGGGGATGGATTGGGGCAGCAAACCCTAGAACACTCCCACAGGTGCTTGAAGAGGGGAGCGAGATGCGCGTCTCGTGTAGTGGTGGTAGGTGGGGAAAGTGGAGGGGCTCCCCCCGCCTCCCCCGCTCTAGAAGGCACCACAGCTGGCTTGGTGTTGGGTCCTGCATGGCGGTTAGGTGGCCATGGAGATGCGCCCACTCATCCATCTGCCATTAGCGGGCGATTGATGTGGCTCGGGGCCACCCCATCCCGGCCCGTCTCGCCTGCCTGGTGCCCCATACGCCTCTCGTGTATCACACCACGAGACGTGCCATGCGTAGCGCCTGTTGGAATCGAGCACGTCGCCGGTAATCGATCCCGAATCTTCGCAAAATGGCATGGCAGCGAGATGATGTCGCCGATGTTTATGTACTCCCCTGCACGCAGAAACCACGCGTCCATTGTAACTCCGCGCTCATCGATCAGGACGAGGCGGAGAGCATCCCATCGGAGAGCCATCACGCCATCGTAGAACATGAGCGAACGCTTCTGTAGATCGGCGGCGTAGGATACGCGCCACCTCTTGTCAGGCGCGTCGCCATGTGTGTCGCGTTGGCTCATCCCGCTCCGACGAGCGTCGCCGATGGGTGCTATAGCACGGTATGTACTTGGCCGCCTACAGCAGGTCTCGATGTTTACAAGGAAAGGAGAGAGAGGGAGAACTATGATTCACCATAAGTGCGTTGTACGAGATTCTAGCTCTGTTGCTTTAATTACCCAACAGAGAAAATTCCTTTTGCTTTTGGTTTTGCAAACGCATCATGTAAAGTTGCAGTCACAGACGGCCGCTACAAGCAATCTGTTCGATTGCCAACATAGTCTTCTCAGGGACCGTCCGCGAAAGTCTACATCGAACAAAAATCAAACCAAAATTGTTAGGTTTGTTCCAACTCCCACAAACCGAAATCAAACCAGAGGCGTTTTGTGCACGTCCACCACATAAGCATCCAACAACACGGACCCATCCAAACCGTGGCAGAGCCTATTGTTTGGACATTTTCGCCACTTGTTTCCGCTACAACAAGAAAACTATTCGTGTCAAGTCCTTCGGAGAAAACTCCCACCCCGTGGATGAGAGCGGCCACGACACGCGCGCGGCCTTGAACACGGTTGGCAACTATGCTACGAACATCTCATACTTCCATGGCGGGCAGGCCGCTGGGAATTCTTCATACGCGCACCTCGTATCTACAAGGTCTGTAATTGCTATGGGTGCCCTTACTCAGCCATACTCAAAGGGTTTCTGAGACGGTGAGTGGCGGCGTCGACGTCATCTCCGCCTCCATCAACCACCAAAATTTCCCATCAACATTGTACTATGAGGACCGAGGACGTTGTGACCATTGCCGCACTCTGCACCATGGCCAAGGGCGTCCTAGTCATCTCCTCTGCCGGCAACAAGGGCCCGGACCTATCGTTTGTTAGCAACGATGTGCCATGGCACCTCACAGTAGGCGCTGGCTCTGTGGACCGGAAGATCATCAGCTACATGGTGCTGGAGAATGGAGACCTCGTGGAAGGGGAATCGTTGGTGCAGGGGGTCAACTCCACCACATACTACCCCCTGCACTGCCTTCGCGAGGTTCACCGACATTGTTTCAACACAAGTGCTAACATCTATCATGTATTAACAAGTTTCTTGTAGTGCATGGTGGCTTATTTCTCCGACCGAAGCCCCAACATTAACAATCCATTCATCATCAAGCCGGACATCCTGGCGCTGGGATGGAACAACCTGGCCCGGTGGTGGAGCTTAGTTAGGGACAAAGTGGGCCATGCCCCCCTCCCCCAACAAATAAAAACATAAACTGGCCCAGTGGTAGAGCTTAGTGAGGGCCAAAGGGGGCCATGCCCCCCAACAAATAAACACATACTCCCTCTGTCACATACTACCACCTAGATGTATCATATGATCTTGCTGTTTGTGCAATTACAAGCTACGCAAGGTATTATGTTGATTGCCAATTCAATGCTACTGCAAATAGTGTTTATATTGCTACTAGGCAAGTGCTCGTGCGTTGCAATGTGTCATATATACTCAGCGGCTCAACACTAATTATGTATATCATATACTTTTAGGATCCTAATGCACAATAAGAATCCTCATGCACAACCGAGTATACATATTCTAGTAGTACCAATGGTGTTTAATACATACGTGTAGCATCAAGGATTGTCATGCACATCTGATACGGCTCAAATAGCTTTGAGTCGATTTTATGAGGTGTCCCTGATCTTTCACTCGCACAAACAGCTAGAAGAAATAATTTTTGGGAGAAGAAGTGTATGTGCAGAAGAACTAGTAGCTAGACTAGATGGATGGATGGATTGTAGGGATCGGAAAGTAGTAGAAGATGTGTACGTAGTAGTTGTAGTACTTGGATAGATGGAGGATTAAGCTAATGACGATTAGTGGCGGTGATGGCGACGGAGTAATCAACAGAGGGGATTAGAAGTAGATGGAGAAGCAAAAGAGAGATTGGATCGATCCTGGAAGACCAGGAACAGAACAAAACTAATGCTATGGCAATCTAGGTTGCCGGAACACATGCAATCATCGAACCAAAATTATGGAATGCAGGAACACAGATGTGGCGCATCCATCAGATGCTTTTCTGAGTATTTTCTTCACATACTGAAACCTCCTCTTACAAAGCGGTGCACCCCTTGCTTATATAGGTGGTGCCTAATACTTGGGCCAGACCCGACCTGAACTAGGAAACGATGAGGACTCCTCGTCTGTTACAAATTGTACGTAGGAAATAAAAAGAAAACTACCAAATCTAAAAAAACTGTGGAAAGCAAATAAAAAGGACACATGTACGTATACTTGCATGTATGATTTCTAGGCTGACACTAAAATTAACTTGATGGTGCAGCCTTCAAACTTTCACTCTGCTGGCCTAGATAGAAGTAATCACAGGGTGTTTTGAACATGGGCTTCACTTCCTCCTGAGGCACGATCTGAGGAGCAACCGAACAACCAAAAGAATTATTTGTAGCGATGTTGTTGCGTTCAATCGGTAGAGCATATGACCATCTCCTTTCAGTAGCATATAGAACAGGCTTCACACCTAAGACCCCCCTCTGTTCTGTAGCACACATGATCTTCTTATGACGTAGAGCGGGAACCACATACTTTTGCATCTTGTTTTCATAGAGAGTCTCTCGGTTGGAAGATGTTTTACTTGACAGTAATGGAGGAACGACAAGAATACCTGCAGTGACCGTATCATCCTCTCCCCCTTTAAGTGAAACCGTCCTCGGTTTCGGGGCACTCTTCAAAAGCTCCTTGTGTACAAACACATGATCAATCTTGATAGCATTGTTACCCATGGGCTGCAACACTCATTTGATGCCAACATCTCGAAACACGTAAGTGTTCGACCTCCCCTCATGTATAGCATTGTGATCATATTGCCACGGACGACCCAATAGCAACTGACACACATCCATTGGCACAACATCGCAAATCACCTCATCGTAATATGTGCCAATATTGAACTTTACGCATACCTTGTGAGTCACCTTCAAACGTCCGGAGTTGTACAACCACTCAATGCAATGTGGCTGCGGATGTGGCCATGCCTTCAGTCCTAAAGCATCCACCACACGCTTGCTTATGATGTTGGTGTAGCTCCCTCCATCAATAATCAACTTGCAACACTTGTTTTTGATCTTGCATTGTGACTGAAAATTTTTCCACCGCTGTCCCGAACTTGAAATTTGATCCTCTTTAGCTCGCTGCACCATGATGCATGGCAGATCATCATAATCTAAAGGATAGCACATGATAGGATTAGATTCACTTTCCCCTTCCTTGGGCTCATCAGACTCTGAGTCAATTTTGTCTTCGGAAACATATCCATCATTAACAAGCAACACTCTCTTCTTGTTCGGACAATCAATGTGTTTGTGTCCCCTACCTCCACATGTGTAACAAACAATCTCACTAGTATGCATAGCTGGCTGCGCACTTGAATCATCCCTTGAAGCCACTTTGCTCGCGTCCATAGATTCTTTGCTCATCTCCTTGTGATCGGTAGCAGCTGACCTATAGGATGAAGCTGGCTTGACATTATCATCGTCATGCGAATAGGAACGTCGCCCCATGCTTAAATTGGTGCGGCCTTTGGAAACTTGCTTGGCTTTGACCCACTATTCGGCATGCTCCGCTTGATGAAGAGGCTCTTGCATATCATTGTACTGCATCAAATCAACACGGTCACGTATATCCTCATTCAGCCCCTCAAAGAAGCGTGTCATTGTTGCATCATCAGACTCATGCACATTAGTTCTGATCATCAGAACTTGCATCCGTTGGTAATACGCATCCACCGTCATGGCTCCTTGAACAAGACGTCGAAGCTTTGTGTGTTGCTCCTTCTGAAAATAAGCTGGCACAAAGCGAGCACGCATTGTACACTTCATCTCACGCCACGATTCTGGTCGTGCGTCATTGCGATTGAGCTGATCCCACCAAATTAATGCATAACCTGGAAATTCAAGAGAAGCAAAACGAATCTTCCGCTCCTCGGAGTAACGGTGATTATCAAAAATCTGCTCCACACGCATCGCCCACTCAAGATACTCCTCGGGATCGGCCTTGCCTGTGAACGAAGGTATAGTAATTTTTATTCTACCAATACCTCCGTCCTCGTCCTCATCGCAGCGCCGCCTTCGTCCATCATCACGGGTACGATCATCCTATCGTGGTCGGAGAGGCAAGTCGCCGCGAGCATCAGAACCATCCTCGGACTCAGCATCATTGTCGTCCTTGGCAACGTCCACGTCACGGACATGTTGAGGTGCTCGCTGCTGCAGGGCATGTTGTTCCCTCGCTGGAGCAGCCGCGCCGGCTGCCCTTGCCTCTAGGCGACGGAGGGCTGCTTGCATGGCCTGGAACCCATCGGTCACCGTCTCGTCGAGGGCCTTCATGCGGTTGTCGAAGTGCTGGTATGTAGCCTTGAACATAGCACGGACACCTGGGTCCAGATCGCGACCATATTGCGGTGGCCCGTCATCCTCCTGCACCTCATCCTCGTCACGCTTGCTTGTGGTTGACATCGCATGAAGTGATAAACCTGGCGCTCTCTGATACCAGCTGATACGGCTCAAATAGCTTTGAGTCAATTTTATGAGGTGTCCGTGATCTTTCACTCGCGCAAACAGCTAGAATAAATAATTTTTGAGAGAAGAAGTGTACGTGCAGAAGAACTAGTAGCTAGACTAGATGGATGGATGGATGGATTGTAGGGATCGGAAAGTAGTAGAAGATGTGTACGTAGTAGTTGTAGTACTTGGATAGATGGAGGATTAAGCTAATGACGATTAGTGGCGGCGACGGCGATGGAGTAATCAACAGAGGAGATTAGAAGTAGATGGAGAAGCAAAAGAGAGATTGGATCGATCCTGGAAGACCAAGAACCGAACAAAACTAATGCCCTGGCAATCTAGGTCGCCGGAACACATGCAATCATCGAACCAAAATTATGGAACGCAAGAACACAGATGTGGCGCATCCATCAAATGCTTTTCTGAGTATTTTCTTGACATACTAAAACCTTCTCTTACAAAGCGGTGCACCCCTTGCTTATATAGGTGGTGCCTAATACTTGGCCAGGCCCGACCTGAACTAGGAAACGATGAAGACTCCTCGTCTGTTACAAATTGTACGTAGGGAATAAAAATAAAACTACCAAATCTAAACAAAGTGTGGAAAGCAAATAAAAAGGACACATGTATGTATACTTGCATGTATGATTTCTAGGCTGACACTAAAATTAACTTGATGGTGCAGCCTTCAAACTTTCACTCTGCTGGCCTAGATAGAAGTAATCACAGGGTGTTTTGAACGTGGGCTTCACTTCCTCCTGAGGCACAATCTGAGGAGCAACCGAACAAACAAAAGAATTATTTGTAGCGATGTTGTTGCGTTCAATCGGTAGAGCATATGATCATCTCCTTTCAGTAGCATATAGAACAGGCTTCACACCTAAGACCCCCCTCTGTTCTGTAGAACACATGATCTTCTTATGACGTAGAGCGGGAACCACGTACTTTTGCATCTTGTTTTCATAGCGAGTCTCTCGGTTGGAAGATGTTTTACTTGACAGTAAGGGAGGAACGACAAGAATACCTGCAGTGACCGTATCAACATCAGGCAAGCATTTTTATTTTTTGACCCTTTATCACTCAGTTTTCATCATTATCTTCTCTTTCATCTTTTTCTTCACCCACTATCTTTGTCTGGCTACATCCGTAGTCCAAGTTTGCCACCCCTACACTACAAAACAAGACACATCCGTGATATTTTGGGCCGAACGAATTTTTTTCTGTCATACTTATGACACTTCTATGACGATAATTGTGATAAAACCCGGTATCATCATAGATGTGGTGGGCTCCTACTTCTATGATAAAAAATCATGACAGAAAATAGGCTTTTCGTCCTGGGCAGGCCGGAGACGCAGCTGAATGACATTCTTTGGGCCGTCCATGATGGAAAAAGCCGTGGTAGAAGCGAGGGCGAGGAAAATTTCGGGGTGTTCCCGGTTACGGTGGGTGGTCGGGGGCTGAGCGATGCGCGTTTCTCTCGTACCGTACGCGCGTGGGTGCGAGGCGTTGGGCTCTAACTAAACCTGAGTGAGGCGTTGCCTAACTGAACCCGAGCGATTGCACTGCAGACTACGCATTACTGAACCCGAGCGATCGATCGATGTCTGTTAACTAAACCCGATCGAGCGATTCCTTCGCTACTGCTATTAACTGAAGCCGATCGATGCTGCGTCTGGATGAATAGTGAGTGTTGTTGGGGGGTTTGGATGATCAGTTTCTGGTGGGGGTGGATGAACAAGACCCCGTGGTGTTGCCTCCGGATGAACATGATCCCGATCGATCCAGCTGGTTGGGGCTGGATGAACAGGACCCCATGGTGTTGCCTCCGGATGAGCATGACCCCGATCGATCGAGCCGGTTGGGGCTGGATGAACAGTACCCCCGTGGAGGGCTAGATGAAAATGACAACCCCGTGGAGGGCTGGATGAACAGTAGATGGTGGAGGGGTGGATAAACAGTAGCCCCTGGAGGGGTGGTTGAACAGGAGCCCATGGAGAGGAGTGGTTGAACAGTAGCCGGTGGAGTAGCGCACGGTGGAGGCTGGATGAACAGGAGCCCGTGGATGAACATTCGCAGGTGGAGGCTGGAGGAGGTCGACGGTGGAGATGAACAGTATCCCACGGAGTCCCGTTTTGTGGTACGCCACACCCCTCCCGATGAACAGGACCCCGTTTCGATCGTAGCGCTCCAACACAAGCACGTTTCCTCCGTTTTGCGATACGCCACACCCCTCCTGATCAACATGACCCTGTTTCGACCGTAGGAGGTCCAACACAAGTCCGTTTCCTTCATTTTGCGGTACGCCAGACCCCTCCCGATGAATAGGATCCTGTTTCGAACGTGGCCGGTCGAACACAAGGCTATTTCCTCTGTTCTGCGGTACGCCAGGCCTCGTTTCCATCGGCTGTTCCGTCCAAGCCCTCCCGATGAACACGACGACACATTCCGTTCCGACCCAGCCGCCTGGCTCCCCATGAACAGGACGACGACGATGTTTCTCCGTTCCGACCCAGCCATATATACGAGCCCTGGCCGTATGTATGCGTGAGTAGGCATTCGAGACACCGCCCGTATGTATGTACGTGGCCGTATTTTCTTTCTTGCACATTGGCCACTGTACGTACGTGTGCATGCTACGTGCGCGCCTCTACTATGACACGTGCATGCCTCTACATCGACCAGTATGTACGTACATGTTCATGACCAGAATGACAATGCTACGTACGCTTTGACCAGGTGGGTCCCGACTGTCAGGCACTTCCTTGCGTGCGAAGATGTAGCTGGTGGGTCCCAGCAGTCATGGGGGCAAATCGTTTTTTTGCCCAGACGCACTTCCTTGCGTGCAAAGATGTAGCTGGTGGGTCCCATCAGTCAGGGGGAAACGTTTTTTTCGTGAAATACAGTGGCCCGTCTGGTGGGTCTCCGCTGTCAGGTGGAGGAATAACTTTTTTGCGCGTAATAAGTAGCCAATTCCTTGCTGCTGCCCTGGACCCAGCTGTCAGCCTATCAATGTATAGTACTCTTCCGATGGAAGTCATTCCTTGACCACGTTGACCACGCCACTCCGAGAGCACCAGGGCGATGGACGACGGCGAGGCCTAGGCAGGGGACGACGTGGAGCCGGGGAAGACGTGGCAGTGGATGCCAACGCGGAGATGAGTACGTGGGTTCACTGGTTCGGCTGCGGTGTGAGGCTGCTGTCACCGCAGACTAACAGGGGGTGTGGGTGAGTGGAGGGATGGCTTGGCCAGTGGTGGGAGTAGTAGGGGGCGGTGAGGCCTCCGTGGTAGCACAGCCGGCCACGGGAGGCAGGAGAAGGCGGCACGACCGGCATTGCTTTGGGCGGCTAGAGCAAGAAGACCAGAGGTTGAAGAAGCACGACGGTAGTTGGATGGACATCGTACGGTTAGTGCTGCTAGAATCGTTTATATTGACTAAGTTGACAAAGCCCTTGGTACGCGTCAACTTAGTAGGCCCACAGGTCAGCTTCTGAAATGGTGCGCCCCAGATGTCAGGGGGAGGAATCATTTTTCAGGCGGGTGAAGCTAGAATATCTGAGATTGAAGAAGAAGCACGACATCCGTTGGATGGACATCCAATGGCCATTGCTGCTAGAACCATGTGTTGACTATAAGTTGACAAAGCCTTGCATACGCGTCAACTCTTTTTTTTGACGGGACACATCAACTTAGTAAGGCCACAAGTGTGTGACAGAGAACTTATAGCCCATTTGAGATTTGTAAGAATGTGCAGCCCATTTTTGAATTCTAATGGAATTTACTACAACCCATTTACAGTTTGTTAAAAGTACAGTCCATTTCAACCAACCCTTCAAAACAGAATTCAATAAAATTTCCCACATTTTGATGGGATCCGAAATATTTTTATCCCGAAATTTTTAGTCAGATTAAATACAATTTCAATATAAACTTATATTACATAAAAATCCAATGAAACATTGCATGCGCAACAATTAATGAAATTAAAATTTTCAATATCAAAATATAATATTTTATAAAGTAATTACGTGTATGGTTCATTTTTTTATAGTTACTACCTAGTTTTTATAATTACATCTCATTCATTATTTCTTAAAACTCATTTCCTTGTTAAGCCTATTGCATCCTTCCTAGAAAAAATTTGCAGCTTAGCGGGACGGAGAATAAAAACTTGATCTTGCCTGCGTATTCCTAAAAATAAGTACAGCTATGCTAGCCATTTTCAGCTTGAAAAAGATTAATATCTGGGCTGGATATCTGCCCTGGGCTCGAGGGGCCACAGTCCACCCAGTTAATATCTTGTCTAAACATCGCTCAAGAAAAACTGTGCAGTGCTCACACCTTAAAAACACAAATACTGCTCGAGCTGCTTGGTCCCAGCTATCGGCCGCTCCTTGTGCAATTATCTCGTTTATTGACTACATAGGGTGGCAATGGTGTCGGCCGAAATGATAAACATTTTTTTAAAAACTTATTGATTTGCCAGAAAATCATTTTGTTTTTTGTAAGCTAATAAGATGTGGGACAATTGAGTTGGTTTAAGGGAAAATCAGTGGTAAAAAAATCAGCGCTGGGAGGGAAAATAACAACAAAAATAAGGATGTAAATATGAAAAGGGAATTTTATGTATTTTCAATATAATGATACGTGTATATGAACTAGTAAAACTATAGGTAGATATTAAAAAATGGATGTAGGACATGCGTTTCAAGAGGAAAATAGAACTGGGTTGTGTGTTTGATTGAGTAAAAAAACTCCCTGCGGATGTTGTAAGACAAAATATAACTAACGCTGGCGGGCCAAAGGCCAGTAGATACCTGCTGGATCTTTGTGCCCCGTTGTCGTCATGGGCTGGGCTTGTTAAAAACAAAACCAAGCCTGGGCAGTTTACAGCCCAGTTGAAACTTGCTCGACCTGAAAAAACAATATACGTGCTCAATAAACGAGAGAATTCAGCAAGTACAGACTGATAACTGGGATGCAGTAGGGATATTGTTTTTTATCGCGATAATAAGTGCATGCACTTGTTTCAAAAAAAATGGAGAACTAGAAATTCGAACGACAGGTGCTTATGCTACCCATTAAATAAAAATCAGGTGCCTGAAAATTCGTTTCGCAACAAATAATTCAGCTTTATATCCACATCGACCCTCGGCATGATGGTTGGAAGCAAATGCCAAGTTGATATCAAAATATCGTTAACAACAATATCAACTTGCGGACGACAAGGTAGTACAAGTATCAATACCAAACTAACTTGCAGAGGACCAGCTCCCGCTCCTTCTCTTGCTCCAGGTCCCCGAGGTGGTGCTGGTGCATCACCCAGTTGGTCCTCTGCTGGTCGAAGTTCTTGTTCGTGTGCAGCACCAGAACCTTTTTGCTTCCCGTCTGCCGGCCGTTGACCATCACCGACAAGGTATTGCCGGTCTTGTGCCACATCGCATGCATGCCGCACTCCGACTGTATCTTGCGACGTGTCCACGTGCCCCTTTTGAACCCCCTAGAATTGTGCTGCAAGAAATGGTTGCTTAGGCCACTCAGTGTGATACCTGCAGTATTGTCGAATACAGGTTTTAGTGTACGTAGTTGGCATTTTCATAACATCTTTGGCATGTTGTAGTCACTTGTTTCACTTTTTATTAACTGTCAAATTGTAATTGCCTCACCAGGTCTACGTCTAACAAGAAAAATAGAGCTATAAACAAAGGAATATGTTTGTGCAAGTAGACAGCCGATCGGTGTCTTACCTGGAAGTTTCTCAGGATGGGGGTAGCATATGTCGTGCTCGCTGTCGATGGTTGGTATGAACAAATCGATGAGAGGGTGAGATCTCGCGCTGTCAGCACTCACTTTGGCCTCAAGGTGCTCGATCAGCTCTTGATCCGTGGGATCAAACTTAACGCCAGCCGGCAGCACCGGCCAATCCTTCTTCGACTTGCATCGGTTAATTCCAGTTATATGGTACTCAATGTATGATCAATCGACTGTTTTAAGTGAATGATGAAAGATTTCAACAGATAAGTGGTACTCCAAATCTGTAGTCCAGAATACCCGAACACGCCGCCGAGATTCTTGTGTCACCTCATGCGCAGCATGTTGTCACGTCAATTCAATGTGTGGATATGATGAATAATTTGACCGACGTATACTAGTACTGCTACTGTACTACTTACTAGTCGTATTTAGTGTCACATTTTACCAGAGGAGTGCTTAAAACTAACAACAGTACATAATATCCAAGAAAAGAGGGTCGTGCTACAATAGCAGAATACATGGCTCAGTCTAGATATCAGTATGAATCAAGATGTGCATATTTGCTGTTGGCATGAACCACATCGCCGCATGCTGGGTTTGCAAAAGCCATCCATCGCATGGAAGCTTGATGCCTTTCACACACTGAAGATTATCTGGCAACAAGCTGTGTCGACGAATCTCTGGATATGGATGATTCATGAAACCCATGGTATGATGTGTAAACACAGCCCCCCCCGGTGAATGGAAGTTGCATAGCACGGTAATCATCGTCGGTGATATGATCGATGATTGGTCGGATGATCGGATAATTGAGCCCGTGGAACATCGAGTGGTTGCCGAGGCTGTAAACCCGCCTCCAGTTGAATACGCCTGGCCCAACAGAGCTGGGATCTTTCTCGGACACGAAGCAGCCATAGCCATCAATGTCGCGAATGCCCCAGGCATTGTACTGCATGTGGTTTGATGTAATGGTTTGGCCAAATTTGTATGTGCAAATGAGCATCAAATGACCGCCGTCAGCTGAACAAGCGATAAACCACCACCCATCGGCTGGTATGATTCCAGGTCCTGGAATCATGAAGGCCAACGCATTTGAGTCTGCTGCAAAAATTCAAATTGGAGACCAAAAGGACAAAAATAAACAATCATGTTCAGAGTATGTGTGGAATTAAGATTATTATAACAGTGACACATATCATAGACAGAGAATTGCAATGTGGTGGTCATAATCATACCCCAAGTTAAAAAAATAAGCCAATGGCTTTCATATTCTAGCAAATTGTCATGGTTCAAACATCATGTAACAATGAGAGGAAAACAACTATGACAGAGCCTACTCATATTCTACCATAGCACTTACTAGTACTATTCTCATATCAACTCTAAACAATAACATGCATTGTTATAAAAATCTTGGAAATGAGAGTAACATATAGCAATCATGATGTTATGATCATAATATCTATTCTAACAATCATTAGATGCCGCAATTGTTCTCATATCAACTCTAACAATAACATGTGTGGTCATAAAAATCTAGGAAATGAGAGGAACATATAGCAATGATGTGGTTATAGACATGCTATCTATTCTAAATTTGTAACAATGAACAGGTAGTCGTATTCATAAGGTAAAGATGAGATGAGATAGAAAAATTACACGACGATAGATTCCACGAGTATAGGCAGCCAATCTGTGCATCGACCGCGTAAACGACGCCACCGTGCACTATAGCATCAGACAGAAATGTTGCCTCAACAGAGTTGACGATGAGCCATAACCATGTATGGCGACCGGATTCCATATAGACTAATCCCATGTTGAACAAGGCAATGAGCCTGTAATCCATGTAGTCTTCTGATGGTGTGGGCACTTCGCAGATTACAACTTTCAGCAAACAGAGGTCGAGCCAAAAGATTGACGTGTCTCGTGCGTAGTAGGTAGGATTGTCCGGCGGGCCGCGAGGCTCGATGGAGGTGGTATCCAACGATGGAAGGGTGATCTCTCGCTTGGTGTAGATATCCGAGGCGCCACAGACTACCGGATTGGTGGATGAGGACGATCCAGTTGGCCTTCATACCCGCCCAGTAGTGGCCGCGGATGAAGGACAGGTGAGCAGGTAGTAGTAGCATGTCGAGGGGCACCACGGCAACCTCCATAGGATCGTCAAGTTGGTATCTGGGCCACCTGCGAGGATCGGGCATCATCAAGCAGGGTGTCTTGAAAAGAGCCGGCCGGTTGCAGACGAGTAGACTGTACAAAGACACCGAGCATGCGGCCATACGGACGGTGCTGAGTAGGTCCATACGATTACAGATTTGCTCTAAGAGAACATCGGGGAGGGAATTCCAATCGCGGCTCTGCGTGTCAGTTGGTTCTGCAATTGGGGTTTTCGGTGCCTGCGAGCCAGCGGGGAAGTGGATTAGGGCGGGCGAGCGAAGAAGCTTCTCCTTGTGTGGCCGAGCAGTGAGCGGGGGGATATGGTACGCGTGAGCTACCAAGGAAGATGGCGCGGGCGGGCGAGTAGTGAGCGGGGGAAAATGGTGTGCGGCCGACGATGGGGAAGATAGGAGGAAGAAGAAGAGAGGAGGAAGAAGAGTTGAAAGATGGGGAAGAAAGCGCATTAAATCTCAATTCTACTAGTACTACTACCAGGATATACCGTCCTTCGGAGTGTAAATAGTTACATCGATGACATGTGGGTCTACCACAAGAGCGCCCATATGTCAGTTAATGGAGGACAGAGGTGCGTAGGCATATTTGCGGAAGCGTTCTCTACTGGCAAACATGATGGCAGTACTAAGTAAGGCTGATTTAGTAACACCAACACGCTGGTTCAGCTTATTAATTAAGTGTCCCATCTGCTGCAGCGTGTATTGTCAATTCACTTCAAAGACTAGTTGAATAGTTCTCTTTGACCGAGATGGGGAATAATGGATCGCGAAGACTTCCTTTCTACAGTATCCCTATGCCTCTACGCTTTTTTGAAAAGGAAAGATGGCTCATGCCTCATGGCCAACTTTATATTTCAAAAATAGGCATAATCCTTTCCTATGCCTCTACGCTCACTTCATCATTTGGCTCCGTACGTAGTCACTTGTTGAAATCTATAGAAAGACAAATACTCCATATTTGGGAACAGAGGGAGGCTTTTACTCCGTATTTTGGGAACAGAGGGAGTATCACCATATGAAGGGAACGAAGGAAGCTTGAAATATGAACATGTCAATGGGAGGGAGTAAGCCCCATGCATGCATGCATGCAACATGCAACACTCACACGTACACTTGGACGCACGCCACACTCACACACCCATGTGGCACACAACACACGACGCAACACACACGCTCATGCTCAAGTGCTCAACCTACTCCCTACGTCCGTGAAAGACTGTACATTTAGAGATTTACACATTGACCAGGGCATAATTAATGCCCAAAAGTAGCAGACTTATGTGTGCATGCGACCATTGAGAGAAGAAGATTAAATGAAGGTCGTTGCATGCTATAATTAAGAATAGACATGTAGCCTATACCTAGAGCACAAGTGTGTGCATTAGTCAATCAATATCGATTTAGATTAAAGGCTAAATGCATTGGAAGTGTAGATGTACTACACTCTTTGTTTTTTAGCTGATGTACACTCTTTGTTGGAAGACAGAGGGAGTACACGTGCATGCACTCACATAAACAGCCAGGGTGGTTCGCGCGCAAGGGTTGGACTCCTGTCGTGCCTGCGTAAAGTTTTGTTTAACTGATTGCTTTGTTGTGCCAACTGACAGGTGGGACCTAGAAACCATGTGACAATTTAACCAGTCAACAAAGTGCCACGTCGACTATGTGGCCGGTCAGTAGGGTGCAATACGGTGTTGTACGATGAGCTAGTGATCGTATAATCACCGCAAAACTATATATAGTGACCGTAAAGAGCGTATTGTTACATACGTTGACCGCTAGTGTATTTTTCTCGTTTCAAATTAGGCCATATTAACCGGAAAGGACGTAGTATGGACTAGTACTAATATTGCTTTGATGTGTCCCGTCAACTCGCCGAACGAGGAGAAGCTTGCTTACTACGCCTCTCCCTCGCCCACGCACGCGATGGTTCGTAGGATGAGGAGAGGGTTTTGACTACAGCGCCCTCTCCCTCTCCCTCTCACTCGCCCTCGCCCTCGCGGTGGACGTGCAGCAGTTCAGTCAGTGTCAGATTGCCAGAAGCATATTGTAATGTAGTATCATCATTGTTGGACCTTCCGAAGAGGCGTAGAGCCAAGTGCAAGGTTCACACGAGTACGAACTGTTGAACCTCCCGAAGAGGCAAAGAGCCAAGCGCAAGGTTTTATAGGAGTTATCGTCCTAGTAGGACTGTACTGGTACAACTATAGCCAATGATGCTACTATATGATGCCGCCACGTCACGTATATCCAAAGTTGTGCCACCTTTTTTCTCAAAGAGCATGTTGGAGCCCGTGCAACAACCACACAAGTTGCACGTACACATAACACATTTACTAGTAATAAATTCTAAAAGACAAATGCCAGTATGCCACACAAGTTCATCTCCAATTATTGTGATAAATTTGTGCACGACTAGTCTACATATATTCACAGCGCTACCATTGACAAATTACCGTACTCCACTTAGACGTTATAGATGGGCTACATGTCCTCCTCCAGGTTCCAATCCCAGGTGTTCTTCATGGATGGCATGATCCATAGCGGTGGGCAACGGGAATCATTGTCGCATCTTTCTAGTCCGGTTCCACACGATGGAGACTCATCCAAGCTGAAGTGGCATAAATCAGGGATAGTGTGTCCCAGCATGTCGTTCATCCGACGGTCTGCACTGAAGACACAACCATGCTTCATGAACATTAGGCCTTCCATGTCGTGCATGGAAGGTGGCATATGCTTCACAATGGGGTAGCTTTCCCCAATGAAAAGCGAGTACTCTCCAAGAGTGTTCCTCGTCACCCACGTAGCATCACGAGGGTCGAACTCGGCGCCATTCATCTGGTACATGCGACATCTCAGATCTGGACACATGGTGACGTACATAGTCAAGGTCCAAGCATAATAATGTTGTGCTCAAATATGGTGGTCAGTAATACTGCGCAGCAAATAGTACTACTCCGGTATAAAGGAAGCAAAATAACTGGCTTATTATACATAGCCAATCTTGGCTACATGGATGAGATATTAAGACATGGAAAAACAAAAATGGTGGCAGCTAGTGGGTTCAAGTCTTCAAGGGCCTAGCTAGCTATACGCGTCCTCCAAGGTAAAATGTACTCCTACTAGTACTTACTAGTACTAGTACAACAATGAAAGAGAAGGCGAGAGGGTTAAAAAATGGAATACCTGGGTAGATGGTGACGGTCCGATCGTGGTAGATTGTGTGACCATGTTGCACATCAGTGGTACCATGGGTAACGACTGCTAAGATAGTTGTCGGCGTTCTGGGAACGGGGGTACCCAGACTTGCCTGCCTGCGGCCTGTAGCGTGGCTCAAGGAGTGGCCCAGTACGGCCCATCTTCGTCAACACAAGCTCAAGACCCTCGCGAGGGGCCAAGCCTCGCGGGGCGGACGACAGGAAGCTTCCTCAGGCGCAGCTCCGTCAGGCTGGCTCGCGAGGAGGTGGAGAGATCAAGGCGGGGTACCTCACGAGGTGCCCATGACTCAAGCCATGACGACTAGAGCCAGGCGGGCGCCAGGTGGGCGCCGGCCTGGGCAGTGTCCTTGTTTCCTCTTTGGTGCAAAGGGGCCAAGCGCAGGCCAAGACATCAGGCAAAGGCTACCATTTCGGTGCAAGAAGACCAAGACCAGCAGAACGGCAGGATGGAGGTCATCGTGGAGCCCAGGAAGGCACCATCGTTGGAGTCTTTGGCATGCGAGGACCAACTTTAGTCAGGATAAGTGTACTAGATGTTCCCCTTCAAAATGGCCAATTGTTGGCGCCCTTCTCGCTCAATATTTTGGAAGAGGACCATGGCCTCGCTCTATAAATTGGACTAGCCACTCTCAAGGCAGGGGGTCGACCAGTCGAACCTTAGCCAGAACCACCAACATAAGAACATCCCTCGCGAGGCTGTTCTTCCCTTGTATTGTTCATCATCAGCCCCTGAGGCAATCCACCACACCACAAACTAGAGTAGGGTATTACACCACAATGGTGGCCCAAACTAGTATAAACCTTGCGTCCCTTGTGTTGTTCTTCGTGTAGCCTAGATCCTTTGCGAGGCGACGAGACGTGAGCCGGTAGGGGGAGTGATCTCCATGCACACCCCAGAGTCCAAACCTTAAGGGTCTCCCGGAACCCGAAATCCGACATTCGGCGCGCAGGCAGGGGTGCGCCGAAATCTTTCTTCCGCCGCCTCGCGTTCCGTCGCATCGTCATCATCATGTCCGGCGACCCAACGGGCAACCCCGACCCCTGGGCGGCCTGGCCTGCCCGCACCGAGCCGCCCGCCCGGAGCAACCTCAACCTTGTGCCCCAGGCAGCCCGCGGTCCGCAGGGCGCTGCGGGCCGCGGGCGACGCGGCTAGGCGTCACCACCTCTCACGCCGCGGCAGGTGCAATCAGCTGCAAGGGCTTCAAGCCACGCTGCAGCCACATCGCCGTACACTCGACGGGAGCAGGCGAACTCAAGGGCCGTGCTCACGGTGGCCCGAGAACTACTACAATGCAGGCTGCTGGAGGGCAGCCACAACGTGCTACTGGAGTGGGTGGCAGAGCTCCTGGGCCCCGCCGCCTCGGGGGCTCATCCCTTCTGCGCCCAGCTGCCATCCCAGGTCCAGGACGGACCGCACAGAGGCCCCATACGCGCCCGCGCAGCTCCGAGCGGATCCCAAGGCCTCCCCAGTGCTAGCCTGGCCGTCAGCACCGGGCGACCGGCAGTACCAGCTCCGCCTCCAATCTGCAAAGGGGCATTCACTATAGCCCACATGTTAGGAGGGCCGCCACGCTACCACCCCCAAGGCAGCACTTCGAGCAGGACTGCGTGGCACGTGGGGCACTACGACGAGGCATTCGGGGCGGCATCCCCGGAAGCTTACGTGCCCCACATGGTAAATCAAGGGCGCGCGCTGGAAGAAGACCATGGCTCGTTCCTTGGCCCAGGCTGGGGGGAAGAGACGCCGGAAGCTGAGCTCTTTCAGGAACCCCAGGAGAGCCTCGACGACCGCGCTGGTGGCAGCGACTATCTGGTGCCTCTAATTCCTCAGGAGCAAGCTTACACTAACCATGGTTCACAGGAGGTACAGGTCGATGCGGCAGATGGCTGCCCCAATCCGGCAGTTTCCTACCCCTCAAGAGGAGGGCACCGGGGGCTACCAGAGAGGGGCCGAGATCCGGCCTCACCCCCGCGGCGCTTGGAGCAAGGCGTCCCCAGGAGGTAGGCCCTCTGCCAGGGAGGTGCCCTAGGGCCTGCCCCCGGCAGAGGACCCGTGGTCGTCGGGGGAACCGCTGGCGACCGCTCTATCCCATCGGCGGCGTCCTCGGTCTCCGGTCGTCGTTGATGGCAATAGAGTGTGGCGCAAGGCGGGGCCCTCGTCTGGCGATATGAAGTAAGGCCGGTACCTGTGAAGAAGGCCCAGTGCCTGTGAAGCTCGCCGCCCCGTGACACTCTCACGTAATAATGAGTGGGGCTGTACACGCCCCGGAGTCTCTTGAGAGCCGCCCTCGGGCCTCGGGGGCTCCCGCCCGCACCCAGTGGCAGCACTTAGCTCCGTGCTGGTGAGAAGACGTCGAAGATTAGACTAGGTGCCGGACACGGCCTTTTTTGCCCTTCTCTTGGTTGTCAATTTCCCTGGTTTGAATTTAAGTTGGATTTGAGCTTGAGACTTGCGTGTGTTCGGGGAAGGGGTGTTTAGTCTCGTTCGAGCAATCTCTCGCATTCTGGTTTTGGCTTTGCGTCCAAAGCTAGCATCAGCTGCCTCCCCTCACGAGCCCCTCGCGAGCCGGGCCAGGCCAAGCATAGCTATGGCCCAGACCGCTATCGCCGCGCCCTCTTAGGTGGTTCTCATCATAGGATCGGTGGGTTCACTCAGGAGGCACTCGGGGCACTGCGGCCCCCCGCAGGCTCGCTCGAGACCCACGCGGGTCGAAGGTAAACGAGTCAACTAACTCATCACGAGGCCAATCGCTCGGCGTAAGCATGCGTGCGACATCATGTCTACAAATACGCTAAGTGCAAGTTTTTACACGAGGGGCTCCCCCTCCCAAAATGCTCTTACGACCTTCAGGGCCAAGCCCGAACTCTCTCTGCGCAGGGTAAATAGCAGGAATAACGTGCGATCAATCAGATAAATCCCCAATGCATCTTCAGGGGCACCTCCGGAGTCATCACTAGCATCACTGGCCTCACCATCACCCGCTACATCGCCGTCATCGGCATCCGGATCATTCACCACACCGCCCTCATCGACAGCCACGACCACGCCGTCGTCATCGTTGGTGAAGGCCCTAATGAGGGCGTCCACGTTGTCTTCCACCCAACATGCCAGGTCGCCCCGGATGGCCACGGGTACCGGTGCAATGGCGGCATCAAAGTCAAAGTGGGGGTCCCTGTCCTAAAGATAACTGAAGACGCGAGAAAAAGCACGTCCAAGCAGGGCACGGCTCCTTTCCTCCACCAGCCTGTCGGCCCTGCCCTACTGAGTCTCCAGCTGTGTCACCACATCTGTGAAGAACCGAAGGTTGCCGGCATAGTTAACCACATTGGGCTCCCCAACGGCCGCCTCACAGATGTTGCCCAAGGCCGCGTTAGCTCTTTCCCGGAGCGTGCAGAGCATGGGGCCATGCACGTGCTTCAAGGTCTGCAGCTGACATATCTCGTCCTTGTTCCGCCGCACAACGACCTCGGCCTCATCAACCCTCTGATGAAGAAGGATCACCTCGGCGTGGGAGGAAGCCAGCTCCACCTGCACATCGCCAAGGGCGGCCCCGGAAGCGTCCGCACGCTGCGTCACTTCATCCAGCCTGGCCTTAAGGGCGGCGGTCCTGCTCTCCGCTTCGACCCTAATCAGCTCCAGCCATTCTCCGTACTCGCGTTCAAGATTCGAGCGAGCCTCCGCCACGCGACGGTCAACCTCCTCTTGGACTCGGGCTTCTCGAGCAGTGACATCATCCTCCGCTAGTTCCACCAGGCGCTCCCTCGTCTCCAACCGCTCGTGATCAAGGGTGCGCTTGGCAGCCTCCAGCGCCAGCGCCTCCTCACATCTCTGGAGCTCCGCCTGGTCGACGGAAGCCCCCTGTAGTGACACAAGAGCCACCTGAAGCAGCTCCACTTGCTGCTCCAGGGAGTTGCTCCATGCTTGGAGCTCCCACGCACGTCCCTATGCAGCCTTGCACCGTCGGTGTGCCTCCCGTGCCTCCTCGACGGCTTGGGAGTAGGTCTCCCGCAAAGCCTCCAACGACGCTTCGGCCTTCGCATTGTCAAGGTTGCGCTGATGACGCGCAAGGGCGATGGCTACCTTCAGCTTGCACCTTTGCTCAGCAAGGCGCAGGCCTTCGGCCTCAAGACGCGCGTCCTCGCCGGCAAGCTCCGCGCCGAGCTGGCTCACTGCATCAGCCGCCCTCTGGAGAAACTCTTGGCGAAGGGCACGGCGCTCCCGAGCGCACCCGAGCACGTCTTCCGCGTCGTCCTCCGCCCCTGGCGCATGCGGAGGGCCGTGAACCGGCACGCCCCCTCTTGGCAGGGGGCTGGGGGCTGGCGCCCTCGTGATGGCCGGGCACGCCCCGCCAGAAGCCTCGCCCAGAGCTGGGTCGTCCCCCAAGGAAGAATGCGAGATCGACCTCAGCCAGTTGCCGTCCACGACCAAAGGAGGAGCTCGGGGCAGGCTGGCTGTGCCCCAGGAGAGCTAGCGAAGGAGGGGGACAAGGCGCACAGAATCAGGATGCTCCGCTGGACGGCTCACCTCTCCGACCGGCCCCACGGCAAGGGCGATACTCGAGCTCGGGGTGCCCGGAATCGGTGGAGAGGGCGAAGCCTGAGGGGATGGCTCATTAGCCGCCTCCATGAACTCGGCAGGGAGGGCCCTGCAAAGCAATGGTTAGCTGAAAAAACCGGAAAGTAAGGGACTAAGAAAGGAGAAGACTTACTCATCAATGGCAAAGTACTTCCTGCGCTTCAATAGGCGGCAGGGGTAATCATCACCACCCAAGGCTTCCTTTCTCTGTCGGAGGGCCTCGAAGTCTACACGGAAGTGGCCTAGGAGCTCGATGCAAGGGTCTGTCTGCAGCAAGGAAGAGGCGTCAAGGTGATTGGCGTCGGAGGCATTGGCCTGGAGCACACCGCCAGGCGCTGCCTCATGGAGGGTGGCCGGGGCCTCGGGAGCCTCGGCCGCAGGAGCCGCAGGCCGCAGCTCGACACCTGCGGCTGCCACATGGCAGGCTTCGGGAGGTGCCACCTCAGGAGTTCCGTGCGACATCATTATCTCGACAGCAGCCCCCTCGGCCCCCGGCGGCCCTCGCCTCCCGGCTCCACCACTTGAGGAAGGACCGCTGCGGGCAACCGGGAGGGCAACCACAGCAACGGGGTTCTCACGAGACCCCATGAGGCCGGCTGGGCGCAGCCCCCATTCATCAAAGCTGGGCATCTGCTTCACAAAGTCGGTCCTGCCTGAGCAAAGGTACAATAGGGCGGCCCCTTGCCGAAGGCTGCCTGGGGAATGATCGCCAATCAGAATCATAAGGACCTTCCTCAGCACCTCGGGCGCCAGATCTTCCTTCTGGAGCCTCATACGGTCTTCACGCCCCCCAAAGGCCCACATCCGGCGGGAGTGACGCTGGAGAGGGGTGATGCGGCTCTGAAGGAACTCCTTCACCACCTTGGGCGCCGTCACGTCGAGCGCCCTCAAGTTCCCGAAGCGACGCCAGACGAAGGCGAGCCGGGGGCTCGTGAGCATCTCATGGCCCCAGCCCGAGTTGGGGATAGCAGCCAAGGTTGGCTCCGAGAGCAGGGGGCTGGGCACTCCGACATCCACGTACATCCACCGCTCTCGGAACCCAGCAGCAGGCGGAGGAAGGCTGAAATCAATCCCCAAGGCAGCCGCCTCTGGCACGACAAGGAAGCTCACACACCCTGAGCATTGAGTGGGGTCGCTAAGGCGCAAAGAGAAGAAATGGCGCAGCAGGGCAACTGAAGGAGGAATGCCCACCATCGCCTTGCAAACAAAGGAGAAAACGACAAGTAGAGTAATGGATTCTGGACCCAAGTGCATCGTGTGGATCTAATAATGGGAAAGTATAGCATTGAAGAAATCAGAAAAGGGGGGAACCAGACCCGCCCACAGGGCATCGGCGAAGAATCAGACCTCGGTAACTACTCTGTCGAAGGAGGAGTGCGATACAGGACAAACCATCGTCCTTCCTCACTCGTTAAAGATGGTGGCGAGGGCAGAGCCGACCTTGTCCAGGGCTTCTAGATTGAGTATGATCGACTGATCGACGGCAGGAGCCGCCGACGGTAGGAGCCCCCGACAGCGGCGAGCGGGGCGAAGGCGCGGGCTTCTTCCCATTCTCCTTCTTCGTTGGTGCCATGGCGACAGGAAGGGGGAGAGTTTGAGATTGGATTGGAAGCAAAGGTTGGAGCTCAAGGGGGACGGAGAGCAGGAGACGCGCGAACGGCGAAAAGAGGGATGACTGTGTGCAACCACGGGTCTGCCTAGTCGGGCGCAAAATGAGGGGCATGGGGAAACAGGGACGCCCACGTCCAATCAACCGCCATGCGGCGCCCAAGGCCGCAGGCTATTGGGGCCCGCGGCGCTTCGCACTTGCCCCTTCGCTTCTCTGCTAAGCCAAGTCCGGGCGCGCCTTGGGCCCGGGGGCTACTATCGGTGTTCTGGGAACAGGGGTACCCAGAGTTTCCTGCCTGCGGCCTGCAGCGTGGCTCAAGGAGTGGCCTAGTACGGCCCATCTTCGTCAACACAAGCTCAAGACCCTCACGAGGGGCCAAGCCTCGCTGGGTGGACGACATGAAGCTTCCTCAGGCGCAGCCTCGTCAGGCTGGCTCGCGAGGAGGCGGAGAGATCAAGGCGGGGTACCTCACAAGGTGCCCGTGACGCAAGCCATGATGACCAGAGCCAGGCGGGCGCTAGGTGGGCGCCGGCTTGGGCAGTGTCCTTGTTTCCTCTTTGGTGCAAAGGGGGCAAGCGCAGGCCAAGGCATCAGGCAAAGGCTACCATTTCGGTGCAGCAAGACCAAGACTAGCAGAACGGCAGGACGGAGGTCATTGTGGAGCCCAGGAAGGCGTCATCGTTAGAGTCTTTGGCAGGCGAGGACCAACTTTAGTCAGGACAAGTGTACTAGATGTTCCCCTTCAAAATGGCCAATTGTTGGCGCCCTTCCCGCTCAATATTTGGGAAGAGGACCAGGGCCTCGCTCTATAAATAGGAGTAGCCACTCTCAAGGCAGGGGGTCGACCAGTCGAACCTTTGCCAGAACCACCAACGCAAGAACATCCCTCGCGAGGCTGTTCTTCCCTTGTATTGTTCATCATCAGCCCCTGAGGCAATCCACCATACCACAAACTAGAGTAGGGTATTACACCACAATGGTGGCCTGAACTAGTATAAACCTTGCGTCCCTTGTGTTGTTCTTCGTGTAGCCTAGATCCTTTGCGAGGCGACGAGACGTGAGCCGATAGGGGGAGTGATCTCCGTGCCCACCCCAGAGTTCAAACCTTAAGGGTCTGCCGGAACCCGAAATCCGACAATAGTTGATCCCAATATACCAAAGTCAGCTACAAGGTTCCAGGTTAGACTGAATCGCGGATGAAAATGCACATCCAGGATCGGCGATGTTATTTTGATCGGGGGATGACTGGTCCCTGCAAAATAGTGGAGTACCATTAGGGATGCAAATAATAGTTTGTGCATTCCGTTTGTAATCTCCCATACCGTAGGATGGAAACTAGATGAAACAAGTCCCCTGGCTTGTCACCGCGAAGATGCGGCCTAGATGGCACACGACATCTTCAAATGTGTAGGGGTACAAATCTGCCACCGCCAACATGCGTCAGCCTCTGCCATTACTGCCTCTTGCATTGATGACAATCCTTAGGTCGAACACCGCGATGAGATAGTAATCGTCGTAGCCACGTCGCTTTGTCGGCGGGTTCACAATTGCTATCTTCTTCAATCTCATGTAGGCACCATCATACGTATTGAAGCCCAGCCAGTCCGGAAGGCCAATCCCAATGGTGGAGAAGGTGTTTACCAGAACGGCCGCAGTGCTGTGGATGTTGTGCAAAATGACGGTGGTCTCCGGCCGGTGGTATGCAAGACAATCTTCGTTGGCACCGACCCAGACCTATATATAAGACGGTGAACATCGGAGAAATTATGGGATGGAAATGGAATAACTAAGTACTACATGATCAAACTCCATTACTGACCTGCTCATCGGACAAAATCCGACTACCTCTCAACATCGGCAACTCTAGCGGAGTCAACGTGCAACCATGGCCAGGGAGCGGTGGACTGTTCGAAGGATTGTCTCATAGAAGAACCTTCTCCTCGAGGACACATGGAAGTCCAACAAGCATGGCCTTTTCCCAAGACTGTTCAAGCACTGTCTTGAAAAAGTTGGTGCAGGAAGCACCTAGTCTTGCGGCGGTGAGGCATTGGGAGCAGCGTGCGATTTCTCCCAGAGGATCGTTGTCCAAGGTCTCCCAGCCTCGATGAGGAGGAGAATCTCCTGGCGAATCCATGGGAGGAGCAACGAACTGCCTTCTCTTCGGGGGGAGGGGAACTGGTGAGGAGGAGATAAGAGCATAGTAACCGCAGTGCCTCGTCCCTTCCAACTGTAGATCGTTCTAGCCACAATGGTGAGTAACATACACTAGTAACATACACATATCCCTAGACTATGTTACTACCTTCATAGTGGGTAGTAACATAAGTGTGGTAACATGCAAAGCTTCATTTATTAGGTTATAGACTCATTTTGCATTGGGACATGTGATGTTACAGTAACTAGCTAAGTTACTATAACTACCTCTCTCCTCATTAACTCACTGCCACATAAGCAAATTTGCTGAGTTGGACTCGATGTTACTGCTGAAGTTATTCCCACTGTGGCTAGTCTTAGCGAAGGGGTGAGGCTATTATTTACTACTTGTACTAGCATTATGGGACGTTATGGGATTGCATTATACTGTAAATAATAGCACTAGTAAGAAATTTTTGGCACTAGGTAGTAGTTTTTGGCGTGGATTAAGAAATTTTGGGTATGTTTTTGCTATTTTTTGTACACGTCAACTAGTGTCAAAAAACGTCTTACATTATGTGACAGAGGAGTACGTACTCGTACTGTAGCAGTACCAGTACTACTTTCTCAACTAGCAGTGCGATGATCGGTACTTCTAGTCTAGTCTAGTATAGTGCACCAGTTTTGAACTCTTGAATCTCAGGGCCAAGGAGCTACAGTTGGAAGTGGAGGGTACTACTGTTCTCTAGAACCATCGCTGTACTATCAATTCAGGGAAAGTACACCTGCGTAGTGGCCTAGTGGGTACTCTTGGTGCTCTATTCAGCCACTCTCCGTTTCAGGAAAAAACACGTCAAGATGAATTTCTTTTATAGTAGAGCTGATAATGGAGTGAAGTCCATGCGTGCAATGCCACAAGCTACAGAGTAGTAGTAGAGCACTTTTCGTACAGAGCCATATTGCACAGCTGCCAATGCCCCGCCAGGCTTTTCCGGCTCCTCGGGCTTAATTGGAAGGCGCTAGTTTAAATATGCTACTAGCTAATGAGGAAGCTGCAAGCGAGGTGCGGCTAGGGCGAGCACGCAAGTCACGAGATGCTGGGAAGGAAAACCCGTTCATGTGGCTAGGCTATCCGGTGCACCCAGATTGTGGTGCCGCACGCTCATTTGACTTCAAAACTCAAACTACCCGTGTAAAATATTGGATCGCAACGAAGTTACTATTTAAAAAAAAGGCTGTCCTGCATTCGGCCAGGATCGAACCCACAAACGGGTATACATTCCCGCGACCACTAGTAGTACTTGCTGGAGTACAACGCAACCTAGAATCGCCTTTTGTCGCTAGTAGTACATTGTTCCTTACAAGAAACCCCTAATAATGCAAGAAACCACTAATAATGCCAAGACACTACTACCACTTGCATACGTGGCAGACTTAAGATAATACTACCTTACCAACCAGCCCTACCAAGAAACGACTACTCTACAAAGTGCCGTTATAGGCACATTTCAACCCATGGCCCTGTTTGGATACATTTGTTGTCAATCTAACCGTGCCATCCAAACATCACTTTGGTTAGAGTTAGTTCAGGGTTAGAATCTAACTCTAACCTCTGACTTAGAGTATCCAAACAGGGCCCATGTCGCCCATTAAGTCAATGCCTTCTATTCGATCGGGTGTTATGACTTGTGGGACCTACATGTCAGTCTGCACAAAAATCCCCGAGTGACCTCCTACCTCCGGCCCGTCCACCTAGTCATCCTCGGCCATGGGACACAGCTAACGCCGCCGGCAGAAGGCGAGGTCAAAACCGCCGGCGGTGCAGAGCCCATCTTGCAGTAGCCCGGATGCCAGCTCCGTCAGGTGCTCGCGGCCACTAGCTAGCCAAGATAGCTCCGTCTAGCTGCTTGTCTGCAAGGTTTTCTAGCTAGATTGGCACGGCGGTGCAGCGGCTTGCTCGTGCGCGCCGTGCTAAGGCCAGCCATCTGGCTCGAGCGAAGGCCAGTGCGACGGCTTGCTCACTCGTGAGTCACGCTCGGGCCAGCCTGCCAACCCGTGCAGAGGCCAGCGCGGCGTCCGGCCCATCCGGCGGAGCGGAAGCCAACTCGCTCATCACCGGCGCCACCGACGAACACGCATCAGTACTGTTTGAAGTAATGTTCAGGAAAAATAATGATTTGAGGGGGAATAACAGGATAGAAGGTCAGATGTGGGTCCCTCATGTCAACAGTCAAACAAAATGTGTTGGTTTAAGCTGCCTCGTCAGCACGGACGTGTGGGCCAACCCTGTCATAAATGGGTTTAAACAAACCTAGTCGGTACTCCCTCTGTCCCATAATATAAGATGTTTTTGCATGCTAAACTAGCTTGCACAAATGTCTTACATTGTGGGACAGAGGGAGTACTAGGTAGTAGTTTTTGGCGTGGATTAAGAAATTTTGGGTATGTTTTTGCTATTTTTTGTACAACAGATTCTTCCTAGAGCTGGTTGAAAGTGGTAGTTTTTTGTTAAATACTCTACATATTGTAAGTAGGAGTGAAAGTTAAGCTTTGGAAGCCAATAAGCAAGGCTAGTTACATAGTGCATATGTGTACATGATTGAAAGTAAATATGAACCATGAGTGACTAACATCTTGATGGAAAACTCGAAACTATGGAATACTAGGGAAAAAAATTGCATGGTTGGAAATACTAGCAATGTTCATGTGCGTTGCAACGAATCATAATTAAAATAATACTTATTCACAAACTTGATACAAAACACTCTAATTTTGATATACATATATCACTAGAGATATATTATGTTTCAATTAGAATATATTCCTTGGGCTGTTTTGGTGAGGTGAGGGAGGGATGTGGTTGGTTTTAAGATACTAATTATGGGTTTTCTGCAAATTGGTAGAGAAGTGGGATGTTGGTGAGAAAAGGCAACAACTTACCTCATAGTCATTGGATGTAGATCTAATGGTCAGAAATGACGGATGGCAGACACACCATCATCACCAACTTAGTCTTCTGTAGGAGTACTAGCAAGATCCGTGCATTGCACGGAACATCAAGATGCATTTTTTTATAAAACACTTGTTGTGATTGACCCATGAGGGAGTAATCCCATGAGTAAAAACTAATGATATCTCGAGAAATAGGAGATAAGGTGAAGAGGAGTGGGGCGTGGTGGTGATTGGTGGTCGGACTGAGCGAAGGCATGGGGATTGACGACGCTGGCAGCGGCCACCAGGCCAGTTTGTTCCAGAGGCTTCCTTTCTTAATTGCTCAACAATGAGGTTGTTGTAAGGATGAACGAGAGAAGTGTTGGGGAACGTAGCAGAAATTCAAAATTTTCTACGCATCACCAAGATCAATCTATGGAGATTCTAGCAACAAGAGAAGGAGAGGATGAGCATCTTCATACCTTTGAAGATCGCTAAGCGGAAGCGTTACAAGAACACGGTTGATGGAGTCGCACTCGCGGCGATTCAAATCACGGACAATCCGATCTAGCGCCGAACGGATGGCGCCTCCGTGTTCAACACACGTACAGCCCAGTGACGTCTCCTCCTTCTTAATCCAGCAAGGGGAGAGGAGAAGTTTAGGGAGAACTCCGACAACACGATGGCGTGGTGGTGGTGGAGCTCGTGGTTCTCCAGAAGGGCTTCGCCAATCACTACGGAGGAGGAGGAGCTGTTGGAGGAGGGAGAGGGCTGCGCCAGGGGAAGGGTGCGGCTGCCCTCTCTCTCTCTCTCTCACTATATATAGGGGGAAGGGGGTGGAGGAGGCGCCCTAGGGTTCCCTAGGGGATAGGTGGCGGCCACAGGGGAAACCCTAGATGGGTTTGGGCGCCCCCACCCCTAGGAAACTTGCCCCCCAAGCCAGGAGGGGCGACTGCCCTAGGGGAGGCGCCCCCACCTCTCCAGGTTACGTGAGAGGGGTTGGGAGGGGCGCACAACCCCTTAGTGGGCTGGTGTGCCCCCTCCCCTGGCCCATAAGGCCCCCCAACACTTGCCGGGGCCTCCGAAACCCCTTTCGGACACGCTGGTCATCCCCTGGTACCCCCGGAACAATTCCGGACTCCAATACCCTTCGTCTAATATGCCGATCTTCACCTCCAGACCATTCCGGAGCTCCTCATCACGTCCGAGATCTCATCCGGGACTCCAAACAACCTTTGGTAACCACATACTATTTCCCATAACAACTCTAGAGTCACGGAACCTTAAGTGTGTAGACCCTACGGGTTCGGGAACCATGCATACATGAACGAGACATATCTCCGGCCAATAACCAACAGCAGGATCTGGATACCCATGTTGGCTCCCACATGTTCCAGGATGATCACATCGGATGAACCATAATGTCGAGGATTCAAGCAATCCTGGATACAATTCCCTTTGTCAATCGGTATGTTACTTGCCTGAGATTCGATCGTCGATATCCCAATACCTTGTTCAATCTCGTTACCGGCAAGTCACTTTACCCGTTCCGTAATGCATGATCCCGTGACTAAATACTTAGTCACATTGAGCTCATTATGATGATGCATTACCGAGTGGGCCCAGAGATACCTCTTTGTCATACGGAGTGACAAATCCCAGTCTCGATTCGTGCCAACCCAACAGACACTTTCGGAGATGCCAGTAGTGTACCTTTATAGCCAGCCAGTTACATTGTAATGTTTGGTACACCCAAAGCATTCCTACGGTATCCGGGAATTGCACAATCTCATGGTCTAAGGAAATAATACTTGACATTCGAAAAGCTTTAGCAAACGAACTACACGATCTTGTGCTACACTTAGGATTGGGTCTTGTCCATCACATCATTCTCCTAATGATTTGATCCCGTTAACAATGACATCCAATGTCCATAGTCAGGAAACTATGACCATCTGTTGATCAACGAGCTAGTCAACTAGAGGCTCACTAGGGACTTGTTGTGGTGTATATATTCACACATGTATTACGGTTTCCAGTTAATACAATTAGAGCATGAACAATAGACAATTATCATGAACAAGGAAATACAATAATAACCATTTTATTATTGCCTCTAGGGCATATTTCCAACAGTCTCGCACTTGCACTAGAGTCAATAATCTAGTTCACATCACTATGTGATTGTAATGAATCCAACACCCATTGCGTTTGATCATATCTCGCTTGTTAGAGAGGTTATTAGTCAATGGGTCTAAATCTTTAAGATCCATGTGTTCTTTACAAATCTCTATGTCATCTCCTAGATGCAGCTACCACGCGCTATTTGGAACTATTCCAAATAAATGCTCTACTATACAAATCCGGTCTACTACTCAGAGTCATCCAAATTAGTGTCAAAGTTTGCATCGGCGTAACCCTTTAAGACGAACTCTTTTACCACCTCCATTATCGAGAAAATTCCTTCGTCCACTAGTTACTAAGTATAACCTTGATCGTTGTCCTGTGATCCATTCCTGGATCACACTTGTACCCCTTGACTGACTCATGGCAAGGCACACTTCAGGTGCGGTACACACCATAGCATACCGTGGAGCCTACGTCTAAAGCATAGGGGACGACCTTCATCCTTTATCTCTCTTCTGCCATGGTCAGGTCTTGAGTCTTACTCAATACTCACACCTTATAACACAGCCAAGAACTCCTTCTTTGCCGATCTATTTTGAACTCCTGCAAAATCTTGTCACGGTATGTATTTATTTGAAAGTACTATTAAGTGTTTTTTATCTATCCTTGTAGACCTTGATGCTCAATGTTCAAGTAGCTTAATCTAGGTTTTCTATTTCAAATAACCCTATATGCTTTCCAAAAAGTCTACATCATTTCCGAACAACAATATGTCAACAACATATACTCATAAGAAAATCTATAGTGCTCCCACTCACTTCTTTGGAAATACAAGTTTCTCATAAACTTTGTATAAACCCAAAATCTTTGATCATCTCATCAAAGCGTATATTCCAACTCCGAGATGCTTACTCCAGTCCTTAGAAGGATTGCTGGAGCTTTGCATACTTGTTAGAATCTAATAGGATTGACAAAACCTTCTGGTTGTATCACATACAATCTTTCCTCAAGAAAATTGTCGAGGAAACAATGTTTTGACATCCTATCTGCAAGATTTCATAAATAATGCAGTAACTGCTAATACAATTCCAACAGACTCTTAGCATCGCTATGAGTGAGAAAGTCTCATCGTAGTCAACTCCTTGAACTTGTCGGAAAATATCTTAGCGACAAGTCAGGCTTTCTTAATGGTGACAATCACCATCATTGTCTGTCTTCCTTTTGAAATCCATCTTTACCCAATAGCCTTATGACCATCAAGTAGTTCTTCCAAAGTCTACACTTTGTTTTCGTACATGGATCCTCTCTCGGATTTTATGGCCTTGAGCCATTTGTTGGAATCCGGGCCCACCATCTCTTCTCCATAGTTCGTAGGTTCATTATTGTCTAGCAACATAACCTCCAAGACAGGATTATGTACCACTCTGAAGTAGTAGGCATCCTTGTCGATCTACGAGGTTTGCTAGCGACTTGAACCGAAGTTTCATGATCACTATCACTAGCTTCCACTTTAATTGGTGTAGGCGCCACAGGAACAACTTCATGTGCCCTTCTACACACTAGTTGAAGTGACGGTTCAATAACCCCATCAAGTCTCCACCATCCTCCCACTCAATTCTTTCGAGAGAAACTTTTCCTTGAGAAAGGGCCCGTTTCTGGAAACAATCACTTTTGCTTCCGGATCTGAATTAGGAGGTGTACCCAACTGTTTTTGGGTGTCCTATGAAGATGCATTTTATCCGCTTTGGGTTCGATCTTATCAGGCAAAACTTTTTACATAAGCGTCACAACCCCAAACTTTTAATAAATGACAGCTTAGGTTTCTTAAACCATAGTTCATATGGTGTCATCTCAACGGAATTACATGGTGCCCTATTTAAAGTGAATGCGGTTGTCTTTAATGCCTAACCCATAAACGATAGTGGTAATTCGATAAGAGACATAATGGTATGCACCATATCCAATAGGGTGCATTTATGATGTTCAGACACACCATCACACTATGGTGTTCCAGGCGGTATTAGTTATGAAACAATTTCCACAAGGTCTTAATTGTGTACCAAACTCGTAACTCATATATTCATCTCTATGATCATATCATAGACATTTTATCCTCTTGCCACGATGATCTTCAACTTCACTCTGAAATTGCTTGAACCTTTCAATAATTCAGACTCATGTTTCATCAATTAAATATACTTAGAATCTACTCAAATCATCTGTGAAGTAAGTGCATAACGATATTCACTGCGTGCCTCAGCACTCATTGGATTGCACACATCAAATGTATTACTTCCAACAAGTTGCTCTCTTGTTTCATCTCACTGGAAAAACAAGGCGTTTCAGTCATCTTGCCCATGTGGTATGATTTGCATGTCTCAAGTGATTCAAAATCAAGTGAGTCCAAACGATCCATCTGTATGGAGTTTCTTCATGCATATATACCAATAGACATGGTTCGCATGTCTCAATCTTTTAAAAAATGAGTGAGTCCAAAGATCCATGAACATGGAGCTTCTTCATGCGTTTTATACGAGTATGACTCAAATGGCAGTGCCACAAGTATGTGATACTATCATTACTATCTTATATCTTTTGGCATGAACATGTGTATCACTACGATCGAGATTTAATAAACCATTCATTTTAGGTGCAAGACCGTTGAAGGTATTATTCAAATAAAATAGAGTAACCATTATTCTCCCTAAATGAATAATCGTATTGCGATAAACATAATCCAATCATGTCTATGCTCAACGTAAACACCAAAAAAAATTTATTTAGGTTTAACACCAATCTCGGTGGTAGAGGGAGCATGCGATGCTTGATCACATCAACCTTGGAAACACTTCCAACATATATTGTCATCTCACGTTTAGCTAGTCTCCGTTTATTCCATAGCCTTTTATTTTGAGTTACTAACACTTAGCAACCAAACTGGTATATAATACCCTGGTGCTACTAGGAGTACTAGTAAAGTACATGTTAATATAATGTATATCCAATATACTTCCGTCGACCTTGCCAACCTTCTCATCTACCAAGTATCTAGGGTAGTTCTGCTTCAGTGTCGATTCCCCTCATTACAGAAGCACTTAGTCTCAGGTTTTGGGTTCAACCTTGGATTTCTTCACTAGAGCAACAACTGATTTGCCATTTCATGAAGTATCCCTTCTTGCCCTTGCCCTTCTTGAAACTAGTGGTTTTACTAACCATCAACAATTGATGCTCCTACTTGATTTCTACTTTCGCGGTGTCAAACGTCACGAATAGTTCGAGGATCATCATATCTATCCCTGATATGTTATAGTTCATCACGAAGTGCCTTTGAAGAATCATCACTATCTCATCTGGAAGATTAACTCCCACTCGATTCAAGCGATTGTAGTACTTAGACAATCTGAGCACATGCTCAATGATTGAGCTTTTCTCCCTTAGTTTGCAGGCTTAAGAAACTTGTCAGAGGTCTCATACCTCTTGACGTGGGCATGAGCCTGGAATCCTAATTCAGCTCTTGGAACATCTGATATGTTCTGTGACATTTCAAAAATGTCTTCGGTGCCTCAATTCTAAACCGTTTAACATTACGCACTGAACTATCATGTAGTCATCAAAACATGTATGTCAGATGTTCACAACATCCACAGATGATGCTCAAGGTACAGCACACTGAGCGGTGCATTAAGGACATAAGCCTTCTGTGAAGCAATGAGGTCAATCCTTAGTTTACGGACCTAGTCCGCACAATTTGCTACTATCAACTCTCAACTAAATTTTCTCTAGGAACATATCTAAACAGTAGGACCAAAACGTGAGCTATGACATAATTTGCAAAGACCTTTTGACTATGTTCATGATAATTAAGTTCATCTAATCAAATTATTTAATGAACTCCCACTCAGATAGACATCCCTCTAGTCATCTAAGTGATACATGATCCGAGTCAACTAGGCCATGTCCGATCATCACGTGAGACAGACTAGTCATCATCGGTGAACATCTTCATGTTGATCGTATCCAATATACGATTCATGTTCGATCTTTCGGTCTCTTGTGTTCCAAGGCCATGTCTGTACATGCTAGGCTCGTCAAGTCAACCTAAGTGTTTTGCATGTGTAAATCTGGCTTAGACCCGTTGTATGTGAACGTTAGAATCTTTCACACCTGATCATCACGTGGTGCTTCGAAACAACGAACTTTCGCAATGGTGCACAGTTAGGGGGAACACTTTCTTGAAGTTTTATGAGGTATCATCTTATTTATGCTACCGTCTTTCTAAGAAAATAAGATGTAAAACATGATAAACATCACATGCAATCAAATAGTGACATGATATGGCCAATATCATTTTTCTCCTTTTGATCTCCATCTTCGGGGGGCCATGATCATCATCATCACCGGCATGACACCATGTTCTCCATCATCATGATCTCCATCATCGTGTCGTCATGAAGTTGTCTCGCCAACTATTACTTCTACTACTATGGCTAACGGTTTAGCAATAAAGTAAAGTAATTACATGGCGTTATTCAATGACACGCAGGTCATACAATAAATTAAGACAACTCTTATGGCTCCTGCCGGTTGTCATACTCATTGACATGCAAGTCGTGATTCCTATTACAAGAACATGATCAATCTCATTCATCATCACATCCTTTTGGCCATATCACATCACACGGCATATGCTACAAAAACAAGTTAGACGTCCTCTAATTGTTGTTGCAAGTTTTTACGTGGCTGCTATAGGTTTCTAGCAAGAACGTTTCTTACCTACGCCAAAACCACAACGTGATATGACAATTGCTATTTACCCTTCATAAGGACCCTTTTTATCGAATCTGATCCGACTAAAGTGGGAGAGACAGACACCCGCTAGCCACCTTATGCAACTAGTGCATGTCAGTTGGTGGAACCTGTCTCACGTAAGCGTACGTGTAAGGTCGGTCCAGGCCGCTTCATCCCACGATGCCGCTGAATCAAGATAAGACTAGTAGTGGCAAGTAAATTGACAAAATCGATGCCCACAACAACTTGTGTTCTACTCGTGCATAGAAACTACGCATAAACCTAGCTCATGATGCCACTGTTGGGGAACGTAGCAGAAATTCAAAAATTTCTACGCATCACCAAGATCAATCTATGGATATTCTAGCAACAAGAGAGGGAGAGGATGAGCATCTTCATACCTTTGAAGAACGCTAAGCGGAAGCGTTACAAGAACGCGGTTGATGGAGTCGTACTCGCGGCGATTCAAATTGCAGACAATCCGATCTAGCGCCGAACGGACGGCGCCTCCGCGTTCAACACACGTACATCCCGGGGACGTCTCCTCCTTCTTGATCCAGCAAGGGGAGAGGAGAAGTTTAGGGAGAACTCCGACAGCACGACGGCGTGGTGGTGGTGGAGCTCGTGGTTCTCCAGCAGGGCTTCACCAAGCACTACGGAGGAGGAGGAGGAGGTGTTGGAGGAGGGAGAGGGCCGCGCCAGGGGAAGAGTGCTATTGCCCTCTCTCTCCCTCACTGTATATAGGGGGAGAGGGGTGGAGGAGGCGCCCTAGGGTTCCCTAGGGGATGGGTGGCGGCCACAGGGGAAACCCTATATGGGTTTGGGCACCCCCACCCTAGAGAACTTGCCCCCCCAAGCCGGGAGGGGCGGCTGCCCTAGGGGAGGTGGCCCCACCTCTCCAGGTTACATGAAAGGGGTTGGCAGGGGCGCACAGCCCCTTAGTGGGCTGGTGTGCCCCTCCCCTTGGCCCATAAGCCCCCCCAACACTTGTTGGCGACTCCGATACCCCTTTCGGACACGCTGGTCATCACCTGGTACCCCCGGAACAATTCCGGACTCCAATACCCTTCGTCCATTATACTGATCTTCACCTCCGGACCATTCCGGTGCTCCTCGTCATGTCCGGGATCTCATCCGGGACTCCGAACAACCTTCGGTAACCACATACTATTTCCCATAACAACTCTAGCGTCACGGAACCTTAAGTGTGTAGACCCTACGGGTTCGGGAACCATGCAGACATGACCGAGACATCTCTCCGGCCAATAACCAACAGCGGGATTTGGATACCCATGTTGGCTAACACATGTTCCACGATGATCACATTGGATGAACCACAATGTCGAGGATTCAAGCAATCCGATATACAATTCCCTTTGTCAATCGGTATGTTACTTTCCCGAGATCGATCGTCGATATCCCAATACCTCGTTCAATCTCGTTAACGGCAAGTCACTTTACTCATTCCGTAATGCATGATCCCGTGACTAACTACTTAGTCTCATTGAGCTCATTATGATGATGCATTACCGAGTGGGCCCAGAGATACCTCTCCGTCATACGGAGTGACAAATCCCAGTCTCGATTCGTGCCAACCCAACAGACACTTTCGGAGATGCATGTAGTGTACCTTTATAGCCACCCAGTTACGTTTTGACGTTTGGTACACCCAAAGCATTCCTACGGTATCTGGGAGTTGCAAAATCTCGTGGTCTAACGAAATGATACTTGACATTAGAAAAGCTTTAGCAAACGAACTACACGATCTTGTGCTACGCTTAGGATTGGGTCTTGTCCATCACATCATTCTCCTAATGATGTGATCCCGTTAACAATGACATCCAATTTACATAGTGAGGAAACCATGACCATCTGTTGATCAACGAGCTAGTCAATTAGAGGCTCACTAGGGACTTGTTGTGGTCTATGTATTCACACATGTATTACGTGTTTCCAGTTAATACAATTATAGCATGAACAATAGACAATTATCATGAACAAGGAAATACAATAATAACCATTTTATTATTGCCTCTAGGGCATATTTCCAACAGGAAGGCCTTGTCTGCAAATGTGGAGAGGGGTGCGGGTATCTTTTAGTTTAATTTCCATCCGTCAGATATAGATCAGACGGTCTATATTGCAAGATGGCACGTGTTCCATCATCACCAACTCGGGTTTTTTATAAGATAAGAAATATAAGTATGGAAATACAAACGTATTATCGGTACTTGTTTCCGTAAACTAGCATCTACATTCTATTCAACGCCTCATCATGTGGGGCCTTAGCATAATGACTTCTCGACTGTGTAAAACAAAGGTTTTCCTGTCGCCAATAGGGGGTGACGGCGGCGCGATTTTTTTGGCTTGCTCTAGTCCTAGTAGTCATACTAGGTGGTCTAAGAACGTGCAGTTATTCTTTTTCACGTCTCGTGTTCGCCGTACTACCACGACTATTGATGAATAGACGGTAAGTTATTCATGGGGAAACCCTTGTTGAGCGTGTTTGCGAGAGAGAGAGAGAAGGAGAGAGAGAGAGAACGTGTGTGTGATATGTCTAGAGACTAAGGCAATGATAACAAATTCTTTGTGTCTATGTGTGTGAAGGATAGAGAGAGACATGTACATGGGGCTTTGTGTTGTGTAACATGGAGACACATATACATAATTAGAGAGTGAGTGTGTGAGATACACATGCGGACATGCGGAGAGATGAGGATCCAGATAAATGGGTGTTTGTGCGTGTCGTGTGCGTTTATGCACGCATTTGTGTTTGAGAGGGAGTATGTGTATGTGGAGTAGAGAGACCACTAATGATGTAAACCTAGTATAAGGGAAGGGGAATGGTGTGACATGTGTAGTAGTGGGATAGCATGGGTGCGGGCGGGGGGAAGCAGACTATTTGGAAGAGACATCGAGTGTGTGTAGGAGAGGGGTGTGAGAGCGAGAGAGGGAGAGAGAGCTAGCGAAGGAGAGAGGGAGAGGAAGAGAGGGGGCGAAAGAGGGTCGTTTGTGTCCATAAATGGCATATAGATAGGGAAACAATGCTGATGTTGTTCGAAATTGGCCTATGTACGAAGACGCAAGGGAAGCGAGTCATCGAGTGTGTGATAGGGACTTCATGAGAGATCTAGAATAGATGGTGTAGAGAACAAAGTGCGAGATCGAGAACGATGATACATTAGGGAGCTATGGAAAGAGTCACGACATATATGTATACAGGGAAGGAGCCGGGGCAGGTCCACATGTGGGAGAGATAGAAAGAGGAGAGTGGTGCACAAGGAGACAACGTGTGCTTGTTTGCAGTGGGGGTGGTGTGTGAGGTGAGTGTGCAAGAACCACATAACTAGGGAGATAGATGTTTGGGGGCGACGTTTTGTGTGTATGGGAAAGATACACTCTACATAGTGCGTGTGCTTGGGAAAGAGAGATGCCGGGAGACCTAGAGAGTCGGGGAAGATATGTGTGCATGCCCGAGAGACAAAGTGACAGAGACCTATATTGGGGTCCGGACATTAGAAGAGAGAGGGGTGTTAATGTGCTCGTGTATTGGTGTTTGGGGGAGAGAAAGACTTCTCTGTGTGTGTGTGTTTGTCTGTGGGTGGGTGGGGGTGAGGGAGTCCTAGATATGGGGTTATCCGGACAGCCGGATTATGCACTTTGGCCGGACTGTTGGACTATGAAGATACATCATTGAAGACTTCCTCCCGTGTCCGGATGGGACTCTCCTTGGCGTGGAACACAAGCTTGGCGATTCGGATGTAGATCTCCCTCTCTGTAACCGACTCTGTGTAACCCTAGCCCCCTCCGGTTTCTATATAAACCGGAGGGTTTAGTCCGTAGGACACAACAACAATCATACCGTAGGCTAGCTTCTAGGGTTTAGCCTCTACGATCTCGTGGTAGATCAACTCTTGTAATACTCATATCATCAAGATCAATCAAGCATGAAGTAGGGTATTACCTCCATTTAGAGGGCCCGAACCTGGGTAAACATCGTGTCCCCAGTCTCGTGTTACCATTAGCCTTAGACGCACAGTTCGGGACCCCCTACCCGATATCTGCCGGTTTTGACCCCGACATTGGTGCTTTCATTGAGAGTTCCTCTGTGTCATCGCTGTAAGGATTAATGGCTTCTCCAAACCCTCAACAACACCGTCCTGGGTGAGACTTTTATCCCCGGACAGATCTTCGTGTTCGGCGGCTTCGCAGTACGGGCCAACTCGCTTGGCCATCTGGAGCAGATCGATAGCTATGCCCCGGGCCATCAGGTAAGGTTTGGAAACCTAAACTACACTGCCCACATCCATGGAGACTTGATCTTCGACGGATTCGGGCCCATGTCAGAAGCACCCAACGATCACGACGCGCATGACCTAGATCTACCATCGGACTGTATTCGGAACATTGCGCCTACTACGACTCCGGACTTCGAGCAAGAGCAGATCGTGCCTTCCAAGGACGGGTGGATGGACCCTGCCCGGAGGCCGCACACTCATCGGCATTGGAGCTGAACACAGACTCCGCTTGAGGGAGTCCTGGATTAGGGGGTGTCCGGATGGCCGGACTATAACCTTTGGCCGGACTCCCGGACTATGAAGATACAAGATTGAAGACTCTGTCCCGTGTCCGGATGGGACTTTCCTTGGCGTGGAGGGAAAGCTTGGCGATAGGATATGAAGATTTCCTCCCATTGTAACCGACTCTGTGTAACCCTAGCCCTCTCCGGTGTCTATATAAACTGGAGAGTTTTAGTCGGTAGGACGAACAACAATCATACCACATGCTAGATTCTAGGGTTTAGCCACTCCGATCTCGTGGTAGATCTACTCTTGTACTACCCATATCATCAATATTAATCAAGCAGGAGTAGGGTTTTACCTCCATCGAGAGGGCCCAAACCTGGGTAAAAACATCGTGTCCCTTGTCTCCTGTTACCATCCGCCTAGATGCACAATTCGGGACCCCCTACCCGAGATCCGCCGGTTTTGACACCGACATTGGTGCTTTCATTGAGAGTTCCTCTGTGTCGTCACCTTTAGGCCCGATGGCTTCTTTACTCGTCAACCGTGACGCTGTCCGGGACGAGACTTTTCTCCCCGGACAGATCTTCGTATTCGGCGGCTTCGCACTGCGGGCCGACTCGTTCAGCCATCTGGAGCAGATCGGGAGCTACGCCCCTGGCCATCAGGTCGGGTTTGGAAGCTTGAACTACACGGCCGACATCCGCGGGGACTTGATCTTCGACGGATTCGAGCCACAATCGGGCGCGCCGCACTATCATGATGGGCACAATTTAGCTCTGTCATCAGACAACGCCCAGAGCGTCGCTCAGGTGTCCGCTCCGACCATTAGCTCGGAGCCCACTATGCCAGTCGGAGACGGATGGTTAGACGCCACCCCAGAAACTGCAATCTTTACGGTGATAGAGCCGGATACTAGCCTAGTCCCTCGCAAGGCCCGTGATTCCGAGGTGTCGGACTCTGATCCGGACTCCGTAAATCCCACACCTCTCCCGGTCAAGCCCGATTGGGCCCCGGTCATGGAGTTCACCGCCGCGAATGTCTTCCAGCACTCACGTTTCGGCAACATCCTGAATTCGTTAAAGTCTCTCTCTTTGTCAGGAGAGCCCTGGCCAGACTACGGCCAACACTGTTGGGACGCGGACGACGAAGAAATTTGTAGCCCACCCACCACCCACTTTGTAGCCACTGTCTATGATTTAACCGACATGCTCGACTTCGACTCCGAAGACATCGACGGCATGGACGCTGATGAAGGGGACGATCAAGAACCTGTGCCTATAGGGAACTGGAAAGCCACCTCATCATATGACATATACATGGTGGACACCCGTAAAGCGGAGGATGGCGAGGAGAAAACGGAGGATGACCCCTCCAAGAAGCAACCCAAGCGCCGATGTCAGCGGCGCCGCTCTAAGTCCCGCCAAAGATAAAACGGCGATTCCGGCACCGGAGATAACAATACGCCGGACAGTGCCGAAGACAACCCCCTCCAGCAGGATTCAGTGCAGGAGAACGAAGGAGCCAGCCCCCATGAGAGAGCGGCCGACAAAGAGGATGAGGACGACAATTACATGCCTCCCTACGAAGACGAGGCAAGCCTCGACGACGATGAATTTGTCGTGCCAGAGGATCTCGTCAAGCAAGAGCGTTTCAAACGCCGACTCGTATCCACGGCAAGCAGCCTCAAGAAGAAATAGCAGCAGCTTAGAGCTGACCAAGACTTGCTAGCCGACAGATGGACCGAAGTCCTGGCGGCCGAAGAGTATAAACTAGAACGCCCATCCAAGAGCTTCCCGAAGCGCAGGCTGCTTACCCAGCTTGAGGAGGAAGCAACTAAACCTATATCACCAGCGTACGATGCGCCCGATCGGCCACCCCGTGGCCGCGACAGAGAGGCCTTCAGGACCTCGACCCAAGCCGCACCCCGACACCGCTCAAAACATACCAGAGTATGGGGAGACGCAACAGACCTGCGAGACATCTTGGAGAATAAGGCAAGGCAAACAAGATCGATCTACGGATCGCATGGGCGCCCCGCTTCACGTGACGCTAGCCGTCACGCCGAACATAATAAGTATGGCCCGGCCGAATACAACAGACCAAGCTCGTCCGAGCTGCGTCGTGATATAGCCCAGTACATGGGCGCCACACACCTGCTATGCTTCACAGACGAAGTAATGGATCATCAAATCCCCGAGGGCTTCAAACCCGTAAACATCGAATAATACGATGGCACAATAGATCCTGCGGTATGGATCGAGGATTATCTCCTTCGTATCCACATGGCCCGTGGTGATGATCTACACGCCATCAAATACCTCCCGCTCAAGCTTAAAGGACCAGCTCGACATTGTCTTAACAGCCTACCAGCAGAGTCAATTAGTTGTTGGGAGGACCTGGAATCCACATTCCTTGACAACTTCCAGGGCACGTATGTGCGACCACCAGACGCTGATAACCTAAGCCACATAATCCAGCAACCATAGGAATCGGCCAGACAATTCTAGACACGGTTCCTGACAAAGAAAAATCAAATAGTCGACTGTCCGGACACCGAGGCCCTTGCTGCCTTCAGGCACAACATCCGAGACGAATGGCTTGCCCGGCACCTAGGACAGGAAAAGCCGAAATCTATGGCAGCCCTCACGACACTCATGACCCGCTTCTGCGCGGGCGAAGACAGCTGGCTGTCTCGTAGCAATAACGTAACAAAGAACCCTGGTAATTCAGATATCAAGGACAGCAATGGCCGGTCACGTCGCAACAAACACAAGCGCCGCATTAACAGCGACAATACAGAGGATACGGCAGTCAATGCCAGATTCAGAGGCTCTAAACCCGGTCAACGGAAGAAGCCATTCAAAAGAAACCCTCCGGGCCCATCCAATTTAGACTGGATACTCGACCGCTCGTGCCAGATACATGGCACCCCCGAACAACCAGCCAACCACACCAACAGGGATTGTTGGGTGTTCAAGCAGGCAGGCAAGTTAAGTGCCGAAACTAGAGACAAGGGGCTGCGTAGCGATGACGAGGAGGAGCCCCGGCCGCCAAACAACAGAGGACAAAAGGGATTCCCCCCGCAAGTACAGACGGTGAACATGATATACGCAACCCACATCCCCAAGAGGGAGCGGAAGCGTGCTCTCAAGGATGTCTATGCGTTGGAGCCAGTCGCCCCAAAGTTCAACCCATGGTCCTCCTGCCCGATCACCTTCTATCGAAGGGACCATCCCACCAGGATCCGTCATGGCGGATTCGCCGCACTGGTCCTAGACCCAATTATCGACGGATTTCACCTTACCAGAGTCCTAATGGACGGCGGCAGTAGCCTGAACCTGCTTTACCAGGAAATAGTGCAAACAATGGGCATCGATCCTTCACGGATTAAACCCACAAAGACAACCTTCAAAGGTGTCATACCAGGAGTAGAGGCCAGCTATACAGGCTCGGTTACACTCGAAGTGGTCTTCGGATCCCCGGATAACTTCCGGAGCGAGGAGTTAATCTTCGACATAGTCCCATTCTGCAGCAGCTATCATGCCCTGCTTGGACGAACCACATTTGCAAAATTCAATGCGGTGCCGCACTACATATATCTCAAGCTCAAGATGCTAGGACCTCGCGGAGTCATCACGGTAAACGGAAACACCGAACGCTCTCTTCGAACGGAGGAGCACACGGCGGCCCTGGCGGTGGAAGTACAGAGTAGCCTCTCAAGGCAGTTCTCCAATCCAAGCGTCAAACGTCCGGACAACGTCAAGCGAGCCCGAAGTAACCTACAACAAATCCGGACAGCACGTTTCGAGCAAGCATAGCAGTGCGGCCCCAACCCCACCCCCCGCCAAATGGTGATACTAGTACCACGCGTACATAATTACGCCTTAGATATACCATGGGCATAAGGGGAGGGGCACAACAACGGCACGCCCAGAATGCGGCTCAACCGCACTAAGGGGCTCCCTATTTCGCCGTTTTCCTTTTTACACACTTTCATGACCCAACTATTCGGAAGGCCTGTCTGGCAATACATTCGCCGAACCCACGATGCAACAGCCAGGGAGAGAGCAAGCCACGTCAAAAGTCCAGGTGGTCTCTATAACGAGTTTAATACCTATTTTACTTACAATCCCGCAGCTTGCCCCTGGAGGGGAACATGTCAAATACTCCCATCTCTTGCTTACCGCACTTCTTGTATCGTTCTGCTTTCGCAGCAACCCTTTTTAATGAACAATATATAGCTCTTACCTATTATTGTACTTATCTATTTTTTATAAATATGTTCAGTCATGACATTCTGCAACCGTACACTTTGGTGCGGACAATACACCAGGGGCTCACAACACCCCATAAGATGGTGTGAGAAGACCGAACACTCTCACGAGTGCGGCACCCCGAACTTATAGCACTATATGCATCGGCTCCGAATCATGTCTTTGGTCAATAGTTGGGTTTGCCCGGCTCCCATGTTTTGGTACCTTACGTTATGCATTGTTGGCTAAGGTAGCGCTGGGAGAACTACTACGATTGTGCCCCAGTTGAGCTGGGTTAACACCTCAGTAGAGAAAGCTAAAACTGACTGTCATGATAGTGCGAGAGACCGGTCGTTGTTCGCGAGGTTTTTTCGAGTCCTTAAAGACTTATGCCGCTTCAAGCGAGGAACCGGACTTATCTGGCCTAGGCGTGGATAGCGCCCCGAACTCGGTCTTCCGAATACTAGGGGCTTCGCCGAAATTTAAAATTATAGAATTCTATGGCTAAGTGAGAGTGATAAAGCATTATAAGTCCGACGGCCTGGTTCATTGTGCTGAATGCCTCCCTAGATGGACCCAAGAATGGGAACAAGAGCGCTCAGGTTTATCCCGAACACCCCAGCACTCGTGGCATGGGGGTCGAAGCCGACGACTTGCATCTCTCAGATTTGATAAACGGCCGCACAGAAGGTAATATTTTAAATTAACAAGTGTTTCTTAACGCATATGAACAAAGCTTCAGCGTACATGATAACAAATGCGAGTTTACTCAAAAATTACATCTTTGGAGCACTCATCCGCTATGCGGCGAGCACCCTTCAGAACGCCATTGTAATACATCTCGGGTGTACGATACTCCTTGCCCGGCGGTGGCGCATCCGTCAACAGCTTCTCCGCGTCTAGCTTGCCCCAGTGCACCTTAGCATGGGCAAGGGCCCGACAGGCACCTTCAATACAAGCGGAGAGCTTGATGACCTCAATCCACGGACATGCATCCACCAGCCGCTGCACCAGACCGAAGTAGCTCCCAGGCATGGCTTCTCCAGGCCATAGCCGAGCTATGTGGCCCTTCATGGCCTGCTCGGCCACCTTGTGGAGCTCGACCAGCTGCTTCAGCTGGTCGCTCAGGGGCACCGGATGATCGGCCTCACCATACTGAGACCAGAACACCTTTTCCATCGAGCTCCCCTCTTCAGCTCGGTAGTATGCGGCGGCATCAGACACACTACGGGGCAGATCGGCGAACGCTCCTGGAGAGCTCCGGATTCGGGTAAGTAGCAGATAATTAACTTTTATATTTTTGCTTTGCATAAAGAATTCCTTACCCGCCGCTATTTTCTTCGTCGCCTCGATCTCAAGAGCCAAGGCAAGCTCGGACTCTCGAGTCTTCGAGTCACGCTCCAAACTCTCGTGTTTTTCCACGAGAGCCTGGAGCTCTTGGCGCACCTCTGCCACCCGCACCTCCTGCTTCTCTCGCTCAGTGCGCTCCAAGGCCGCACTCTTTTCGGCCTTGGATACCGCCTCTTTCAGGGTCGCCACCTCGGTCGTGGCTCCTGCAACATTAACGTTGGTCCTGTTATTATTTTGCAACCAAGTATTTCTATATACATTTACAGGAGGTACTATGTACCCTCTTTATCCTCGAGCTGCTTCTTGGCACGGCCGAGCTCGCTCTCGGACCGCTCGAGGCTTTCCTTCAATGCATTGACCTCCGCAGTCAGTGCGGCAGAGGTCAGCAGCGCAGCCTGCATTCCCATATTGACATATTTCTATTAAACTCCTGCGTATATCTTTTTAGATCCTCAGCTCGGCTTTTGTTTCCAAACACTGAACTGGGCATCAGGGGCTACTGTCTATGCGGTAATATTTTTTATATATGTTTTTGAACACATACCTCAAAGCCCGTTAACAGGCTTGTGCAGGCTTCCGTCAGCCCGCTCTTGGCGGACTCAACCTTCTGAATCACCGCACTCATAACAGTGCAGTGCTCTTCGTCGATAGAGGTGCCGTTGAGCGCCTCCAGCAAATTTTCCGGTGCCTCCGGGTGGACGGAAGTCGCCGGCGCTGCGGACTTTCCCTTCTTGTGAAGGCGCCGCCTATCGGGCTCTGGAACCACTGATGGTTCCGGAGCAGTGTCCGGCCCGGGGCCGTACTTAGATCCCTCCGGGGTTTTACCCCCTTTGTGCCTAGAGTCCGCAAGGTCGCCTTGTGGCGCCTCCAGGACCACCTCCTCCTGGTTTAGTCCCTTTTGGGTCTCCACCTCGGCGTCGTACGTAGGGAGAGGGGAGAAGGCCGTCGGAAGTGAAGCGCTATTCACATTCGACGAATCCAACGAGCCGCTTGTCGAATCATCGAGCTGGGCCTTGGGCGGACTACATGATAAAATTCGGTGTCAGAAAATGCCAAATAATGGAGGGGCGTCATAAGTTATTCAGATGACCGGATGCTTACGATTTTTCCAGGGGCTTGACCCTGGATGGCCATTCCTCCCCGCCGTCTTCCGCGTCGGAGGTGTAGTCCGGAAGGTGGGTTCTCCCTTTCTTGGACCCTCCGGCCTCCCCAGTTGGGGCGGCCTTCCTTTTCTTCCCTTCCCCTGTTGGAGGGGGAGAGGCTTCTTCTTCTTCTTCTTCCTCCTCCTCGTCTTCAGAGGAGGAGGGTGCTTCGGGGTTGTCGTGCGATGAATCCGACACCCCCAGGCGCCGGGAACTCTTTCGAGTCCCCGTGGCCTTCTTCTTGGCCTTCTTCTCCGGCACCACATGAGGTGCCGGGACCAGCAGCTTCGTCAAGTGGGCGTCTGCTGGGTCTTCGGGCAAGGGAGCCGGACAGTTGATCTGTCCGGCCTTTTTCTGCCAGTCCTGTTAAGGAGATGGGAGTTTCGATCCCGCAATGAAAAACAAATACCCCGTAAAGGGAAAATCAAGCTTACCGCGCTGGCTTGGCGCTCGGCGCAGAATCCGCGATCCTCGGTAACGGGAGGGAAGACCTCGGAACTCTTGAAAAGCACCTTCCAGGCGTCCTTGTGCTTTGTTTCGAAGAGCCGGGATAGAGTCTGGTGCTGGGCCGGGTCGAACTCCCACAAATTGAAGTCCCGTCGTTGACACGGGAGGATCCGGCGGAAGAGCATGACCTGGACCACGTTGACAAGCTTGACCTTCTTGGTCACCAGGTCTCGGAGACATGTTTGGAGTCCGGTCACCTCTGCCGGATTGCCCCACGACTGGCCCATCTCTTTCCAAGATGTGAGCCGGGTGGGGATGCCGGATCAAAATTCAGGGGCCGCCGCCCATTTAGAGTCACGCGGCTCGGTGATATAAAACCACCCCGATTGCCACCCTTTGATGGTTTCCACGAAGGCACCCTTGAGCTAGGTGACGTTGGCTATCTTTCCCACCATGGCGCCTCCGCATTCCGCTTGTCGGCCTTTCACAACCTTCGGCTTGACGCTGAAGATCTTCAGCCATAGGCCAAAGTGCGGCTGGATGCGGAGGAAGGCCTCACACACGATGATAAACGCCGAGATGTTGAGGATGAAGTTCGGGGCCAGATCGTGGAAGTCCAGGCCGTAGTAGAACATGAGCCCCCGGACGAATGGGTGAAGAGGAAAACCCAGTCCACGGAGGAAATGGGGAAGAAAAACAACCCTCTCATGGGGCCTGGGAATGGGGATGCCCTACATTCGGAAGCCGGTGTGCGATGTCGTCAGACAAGTATCTGGCCTTCCTCAGCTTTGTGATTCGCCCCTCCGTGACGGAGGAGGCCATCCATCTGCCTCCCGCTCCGGACATGGTCGGGGAAGGTTGAGGTGGGAAGTGCGGGCTTGGGCGCTGGAGCTCAGGCACGCAGGGACGGATAAGCAGAAGAGGAAGAAGGCGTGAATGGAAAGGGCGGATTCTTACCCCCTTATATGGGCGGCCAAAACTACGAGCCCCCCACCGGCCTAATAAAACTCACTTATCCCCCAAGCACCGCGGTTGATGGCGCGGTTGGGTTACCCACGCCCGTATTGATGAGAATCCCGGAATAAGGGGACATGATGTCTTCTTTGACAAGACGTGCCAAGAAAACCGCTTCGCTAAATGCGCTGAGGTGGAACCGTAAAATGAATAAAAGGCTGGCTTTGGCATGATGTCACACCACGGAATACGTCAGCAGATCCGATCGATAGAAATATTATTCTCTCTACGGTGGAAGGTGGAACTTATTTTGCAGAGCCGGACACTATCCTGGTGTTCAACATCTTCTTTGAAATATTCGGAGGAGGAACTCGCCTTGCAATGCCAAAGACAACTTGCACGCCGGACTCGTCTTCATTGAAGCCTGGTTCAGGGGCTACTGAGGGAGTCCTGGATTAGGGGGTGTCCGGATGGCCGGACTATAACCTTTGGCCGAACTCCGGGACTATGAAGATACAAGATTGAAGACTCCGTCCCGTGTCCGGATGGGACTTTCCTTGGCATGGAGGGCAAGCTTGGCGATATGATATGAAGATCTCCTCCCATTGTAACCGACTCTGTGTAACCCTAGCCCTCTCCGGTGTCTATATAAACCGGAGAGTTTTAGTCTGTAGGACGAACAACAATCATACCATAGGCTAGATTCTAGGGTTTAGCCACTCCGATCTCGTGGTAGATCTACTCTTGTACTACCCAAATCATCAATATTAATCAAGCAGGAGTAGGGTTTTACCTCCATCGAGAGGGCCCGAACCTGGGTAAAAACATCGTGTCCCTTGTCTCCTATTACCATCTGCCTAGACGCACAGTTCGGGACCCCCTACCCGAGATCCGCCGGTTTTGACACCGACACCGCTTCTAAGGAAATCTGTGTCTTCGGACCCCCGGACTTGTTTTCGGTCGTGGGTTCCAGACCGCGTGCATCCATGCCCATCGAATCTGATTGGGCCCCGATCATGGAGTTCACTGCTGCGGATATCTTTCAGCACTCACCCTTCGGAGACGTGCTAAATTCATTGAGGTCTCTCTCTCTATGAGGAGATTCTTGGCCGAACTATGTTCGGCTCGAGTGGGAAGCAGGCGACGAAGAAATTCGTTACCCACCCACCACCCACTTAATAGCCACTGTCGATGATTTGACCGACGCGCTTAACTTCGACTCCGAAGACATTGACGGTATGGACGACGATGGTGGAGAAGAACAACAACCACCGCCCACAGGGCGCTGGACAACCACCTCCTCATATGATATATATATATGGTGGACACCCCAAAGAGAACAATGGCGATGAGGTTATAGAAGATAACCCCTCAGGGAGGAAATCAAAGCACGAGCGTCATCAGCGCCGCTCTAAGCCCCGCCACAGCAATATCGGCACAGGAGACGCAAACAATCCGGATGCTGCCGAAGATGAATACAACCCTGATCAGCCTGCCTTTGAACAAGCCGAATAGGAGCACGGTCTGATCAGCCCAGAGGAACAGGCAACAGACAGATACGTGGGGGATGACAACTACATGCCTCCCTCCAAAGACGAGGTGAGCCTCGGCGACGATGAAGTCGGCATGCCTAAAGATCCCATGGAGCGGGAGCGCTCCGAGAGCCGGCTCATAGCCACCGCAAGAAGCCTAAAGAAGAAGCAACATCAGCTACAAGCAGATCAGGATAGGCTAACAGACAAACGGACTAAGGCCCGGGCAGCCGAGGAATATGGACTCGACTGTCGAACACAATATTATCCAAAGCGCAGGCTACTACCTCAATTCAAGGAAGAGGCACTAAAGCTCGGACGACAGCCTAAACCCCGCCCCCAACACACTACGGCCAGGGGCTACACGCAAGACAAAGAAAGCATACTAAACAACAACATAACAAGCACCCTGGGCACATCAGCAGCCAGGAACAGCATCCGCAAACCCTGGTACAACAAATATAAGTGTCCGAAGACAAGGGACGACACCCAGGACATGACAGTCAATACAGGAGCCCGCAGCCCTCGGTCCGTTCAGCGGGAGAAGACATTTCAAAACATGGGCCCCTCCAGCCTGAACCGCATACTTGACCGCCCATGTCAAATTCATGGTACCCCAGGAACGGCAGCCAATAATACCAATAGAGAATGTTGGGTCTTTAAACAGGTCGGCAGGCGAACGCCGGAAATAGTAAGAAGGGGTCCCAGGGCAAGAAACCCAGATCATCAAACATCAGAGGGCAAAAGAAATTTCTTCCGCCAACCAAAGCCGTGAACATGACAAACACCATCCATATAGGAGCAGATGTACACTCTTCGGGACGTCACCTCAACAAAGCAAGTTGCCACGTCGTATAAAAATACGACCGATCATCTTCGATCAACTAGACTGTCCGGCCAATATCAACCAGAGGTATTCCCCTATTGGCGTGACAACAGTCCAAACTTGTTGCACAACGACACAGTGCGCCAGATAGCCATTGATCACTCGAGGATCAGACCCACTAAAAAACTCATTTCAGAGTGTCATAACAAGGCGTGAAGGTCATTTAGGCCCCGCCACTCTGGAGATGGTCTTCGGATCACCGAAAGATTTCCATACCGAAGAATAAATCTTCGACATTACACCTCTAGGCAGTGGCTATTCAGCACTGCCAGGATAAACTGCGACTCAACGCATTATAACACAATGCCTACGGCAACCTTAAAACACCAGACCCACGTAATTCCCAGGACAAGACCGAACTTCACCTCGGTGCCAAAAATATTCGGCCACCTTAGTAACAGAAGCAGCGAGTCGCGGCTTTTTCAATCGAACCTTGATTTGACAGCCAAACTCCCGGACACCGATAAAGGAGTCCGAACTACTTCACGATACCTCAACCTGATCAGGGTTCAAACAGACCCTCCGGCACAAGCTGGATGGGCCACATCCCACGGCTCAGCCGCTGTGCAGCACACACACACCTTTAGCATTTTTTGCAGGTTTGCCTTTACGCATGACTGGACCGGCGACATGGAATCAGCTTGGACGCACAAAGGGGGTATCTTCACCACACCCGAATACAATCCGGATACTACGTTGGATCTGTGCACAGCTCCCTACCGCCCATTCCCAACAGGTTCTGCCGTCATGCCTCTCTTTTATAACATGCACCGTACTCATACGCATAGCCGTATTACTTGAATACAACATGTAGAGTCATTTGACGCTTACATGCTATCATTTCTCACCGACATTTTGTCATCACGGCATCTGAAACATTGTGTCATGCCTAAAAACGCCAGGGGCTTCATTGTGCCCGCACTATGGCAACAAAGTCCGACCACCTTCTTGGTTGTTCGGCACCCCGAACTTATATCATTATATGCATCAGCTCCGAATCATGTCTTGGGTCATTAGTTGGGTTTGCCTGGCTCCCATGTTTTGGTACCTTACATTCCGCAATATCGGCTAAGGTAGCGTTGGGAGAACTGCTGCGATTGTGTCCCGGTTCTTCCGGACGAACACCTCAGCAGAGAAAGCCGAAAAATGACTGTCATGATAAGGCGAGAGCTGGTCAGCTGTTCGAGAGGTTGTAAAATCTTTAAGGATTTATTCCGCATAATGCCATAATAAAATGCAGAGTGCGAAGGATCGATCTATTGATTAGGCGCTATTAGAGCCCCTCGTGCGGTCTTCCGAACACCAGGGGCTGCGCCTCCCATACTCGAATTCCTATGGCTATGTGAGAGTAATAAAGCCCTATAGTCCAATTGCCTAGTTCGTTGTGCTGAACACCTCCTTCATGGACCCAAGAATGGGACAAAGAGTGTTCATGTGTATCCCGAACACCCCCGTAGGTCCTACGTGGGGGCAGAAGCCGACGACTGGCCAACTCTCAAGACTAACATATAAAACGGCCGCGCAGGAATAAAATTTACACATAACAGGCACATACATAAAAGTGACTTGGTTCCTCCTTACAAAGGACAGCACAACTGCCTTTAGGGAAAAATAATGTCTTTCGCACATTGCTCTGCCACAAGGCGGGCCCCTTTCAGGACACCATCATAATATAATTTAGGCTTGCGGTGCTCCTTCCCCTCCGGCGGCCCCTCGGTCATAAGCTTCTTAGCATCAAGCTTCCCCCAGTGCACTTTTGCACGAGAAAATGCCATTCGTCCACCTTCTATGCAAACCGACCACTTAATGACGTCCAGCCGAGGGCAGGCACTCACAATTCGCTTCACAAGCCTAAAGAAACTGCTCGGAATGGGCTCGGCGGGCCATAGCCGGATAACCAAATACTTCATGGCTAGTTTGGCCGCCTGATGCAGTTCGATCAGCTGCTTCAGCTGGTCGACAAACGGCACCGGATAAGTCAGCGCCAAATACTGCGACTAGAAGAGCTTCTCCGTAGTTTCCTTCTCCTCATCTCGGCAGAATTGGGCAGCATCATATATGCTGCATGGCAGATCCGCAAACGCCCCTGGAAAAATCAGGATTCAATGGGTCACCATGAATCTTCTCTGCGATCGCATACAAATCGCTTTGAATAAGAAAAACCCTTACCAGCCGCAATCTTTCGCGCCTCCTGAATATCCTTCAGAGCAGCCTGGGCTTCCTCCCGAGCATCATTTGCGGTCTGGAGAGCTTGGACGAGTTCAGATTCTTTCAATAATAGACTCTGCTCCAATGTCTCGCTTTTCTTAATGGCCTCCTGAAGCTCTTGTTCAGCTTCCATGACCCTGGCCTCATGCTTCTCGCGGAGAGCCTGCTCCGCGGCTGCCTTCTTTTCGGCCAAGGAAACAACCTTCTTGAGCGCCTCAATTTTGGCATTTGCCCCTAGAGTGCATGATATAAATGCTTTAAGTTAGACACAACTACTTACTTGTGCTAAAACTTACTAAAGTTTCAACTTACCTTGTTTATCCTCCAGCTGCTTCTTCACCCGGCCGAGTTCCTCTTCGGCCCACTCCAGACTCTGCTTGAGTCCGGACACCTCCGTAGTATGAGAGGAGGCAGTCGCTGCAGTCGCCTGATTCATAAAGAAATAGATATATGTCATTAGCTAAGTCTCCTGCGGACGGAAATTTGATCCCCTGTCCGGTTCCTGACCTCTCCGAACAGTGTATCAGGGGCTACTATCTATACTATGACAGTCTTCTAACAACTCCTAAAACATACCTCCAAGCCTTTTATAAGGCTGATGCAAGATTCATTCAGTCCTCTCTCGGTGGCCTGAATCTTTTCTATCACCACGCCCATAAGGGCGCGATGTTCATCAATCATGGAAGCGCTCTCTAGCACTGTCGATAGGCCGCCCGACACCTTTGGTTTGACAGAGGTCGCAGGTGGAGCAGGATCGCCCCCTCCATTCAAGATGGGCTGCCTGCCTGATCCCGGAGCCTCAAGGGTCTCCGGGACTGTGTCCGGCTGTGGGCCGAATCCAAGATCGCACCCGCCGTCGACATTCATGGGAACCGCCGCTCCCGCGTGTCCGGCCCCCGAGCTACGCCCCCTGGCTCAGGTACTTCTGGGACGACACCTCGGTGTCACAACCAGGCTTTGGGGAAGGGGCTCTTGGAGGTGTCTCGCTCTCCAAGGCATCGGAACTCAACGAATCCTCCGATGAGGACTATTTGGCAGGAGACCTCGCCGGACTATAAAAAGTATGGTGCAAATCAAAATATTACACTAGTAATTCCGGATGCATGGACATGTTCAGATTTCATGCACTTACGAGTTTACCAGGGGCTGGGCCCTGGGATCCAACTCTGGGCTGCTATCGGTAGCCGTGGTGGACGCCTCGGGGATGAGTGTTCTTCCTCTCTTAGGCAAATCTGCCTCTAGGGATGAGGTGGCTGTCCTTTTCTTCCTCCCCCTCGTAGGGGACTCGTACTCTTCTTCCTCCTCGTCCTCTTCCTCCTCCTCGTCCTCTTCCTCCTCGTCGTCCTCTTCGAAGGTGGGATGGTCACTGGAGTCTTTGGACTTCGTGTCTGAGGCACCGCAACGACGGAGGCCGCTCCTGGTCTCCTTGGCCTTCTTGTTGGCCTCTTCCTTTGGCGCCTCATAAGGCGCTGGGACCAGCATCTTCGTCAGAAGTGGTCCGGTCAGTCCTTCCGGCAACGGGGCCGGACAATGAATCCTCCCCGCCTTCTTTGTCCATCCCTGAGGTAATCACGGAAAAGCACATTAAAAACATCTCCCTCGGGACATACGAATAAAACATGCGGATGGCCAAGACATAATGATGACTTACCAGACTTGCAGGGTGGGACAGTTGGTACCCGCGGTCCGCGATGGAGTCTGGCCACAGTTCGCTGGACTTAAAGAGCAACTTCCAGATGTCCTTGTGCGAGGAGCCGAAAAGCTCCCGCAGGATCTGGTGCTCGGCCGGGTCATACTCCCACAAATCACAGCTTCTATGCTGACAGGGAACGATCAGGCGGACCAGCATCACCTGGATTACGTCAACAAGCCTGATGGCCATGTCTTCCATACCTTTGACACTTGCCTGGATTACTGACAGTTCGTCAGACGACAACCAGTTCACACCCTTCTTGGGCCAGGACGTAAGCCGCAAAGGGGCTCCAGATCGAAACTCAGGAGCAGCAGCCCATTTTTTGTCGCGCGGCTCGGTGATGTAGAACCACTGCTGCTGCCACTCCTTGACGGAATCATTGAAAGTACCCGTCGGCCATGTGACCTTGGGCATCCTGCTCACCATGGCACCTTCGCACTCGGCGTGTTCGCCATTCACCACCTTGGGCTTCACATTGAAGATCTTCAACCATAGTCCAAAGTGCGGCGAGATGCGGAGAAAGGCCTCGCACACGACGATAAACATCGAGATGTTGAGGAAGTAATTGGGGGATAGATCGTGAAAATCAATCCCGTAGTAATACATGATGCCGCGAACAAAAGGGTGAAGGGGAAACCCAAGCCCACAGACGAAATGGGGGAGGAAAACGACCCTCTCATGGGGCTTCGGAGGACAATCTGTCCCACCGTCGGAAGACGATGGCCGATTTTCTTGGCCAGATACCCGGCCGCCCGCATTTTTTTAATATCCTTCTCCTGGACGGAGGAGGCCATCCACTTGCCTCCTGCTCCGGATTCGGACATTTTCGGAGAACCTTTGTTGGTGGGAAGATGAATGCTTGGGCGCTAGGGATCGGGTGAAAAGAAAGGGACAAGCAAGAGGAGAAAGGCGCGGATGGAAAGGAGGGGGCTTTTCCTCTTTATAAAGGCTATGAGACTTTGCACCTCCCCACTTGCCTAATAAAACCTGCTTGTTCCCCACTCACCGCGTTTGATGCCACGGTTGGGTTACCCACACCCGTATTGATGAGAATCCCGCGATAAGAGGGGCACGATCTCCGCTTTGACAAGGCATGCCAAGGAAACCGCATCGCGATGTGTGCGGTAGTTGGTTGTAAAAACGGTTCGAATAAGAGCTGGACAGTGGCGTGATGTCACGCTACGAAGAGCTGTCAACAGATTAGATTCGTGGATTATTGTTCTCTCTACGGCGGTATGTGAAGTTTGTCTTGCAGAGCCGGACACGGTCCTTGTGGTTGGAATTTATCTTGGAGTATTCGGAGATGGAACCCGCCTCGTAATGGCGAAGACAATCTATGTGCTGGACTCATCGTCATTGAAGCCTGGTCCAGGGGCTACTGAGGGAGTCCTCGATAAGGGGGTATCCGGACAGCCGGACTATGCACTTTGGCCGGACTGTTGGACTATGAAGATACAACATTGAAGACTTCGTCCCGTGTCCGGAAGGGACTCTCCTCGGCGTGGAAGGCAAGCTTGGCGATTTGGATGTAGATCTCCTTCTCTGTAACCGACTCTGTGTAACCCTAGCCCCCTCCGATGTCTATATAAACTAGAGGGTTTAGTCCCTAGGACACAACAACAATCATACCATAGGCTAGCTTCTAGGGTTTAGCCTCTACGATCTCGTGGTAGATCAACTCTTTTAATACTCATATCATCAAGATCAATCAAGCATGAAGTAGGGTATTACCTCCATCGAGAGGGCCCGAACCTAGGTAAACATCGTGTCCCCAGTCTCATGGTACCATTAGCCTTAGACGGAAAGTTCGGGACCCCCTAACCGAGATCCGCCGGTTTTGACACCGACAGGGGGGCAACGAGGGGGGTGGCTTCAGATAAAGAGTGAGGTGTCTATATTTGAGGGACTTTAGCGTAATTGAGATATACATGGTCAATCCTGTGTGCACTCATGGTTGATCAATTTGTTTCATAGTTTGGACTATGAGATAACGATACTTTTGAACATGCGTGATATACCTTGATGTACCAGAATTACAAACCTATGATTGGAATTTTGGAATTCAACTCCATCATTAGCTTTTGTAATTCATTTAAACGGAGGTACATTTTTTAAGCCGGGATTTCTTGATTTCAAATTCATATATCAAACCTAGAGATATACACATACGTGCATGTTCAAATTTTATAATCATCCACTTTATTCATACACATACACATTTTAGATTTTTTCATCATATTTAGGATAAACACATTTGGAATTTCATTTGAATTGGACCGTATGATGGTATTTGCTTGTAGTAGCTAAATGATCCATATTTGAATTGAATGGACAATCTAAATTTCGAGTTGGAGACATTGATTTTCAAAACATGAACTTTTTTTTGCATGCAAAACAAACAAATTCTCGGCCATGATATCATAGTCGGCCGCACAAGAGCATAATATAATTTCAGGCGCCAAAAGCTTTCAAACTTCCCGCTCACATCGAAATATCTTGCGCCCGAAAGTTTAGACCTGCGATATTCCTGTTTTACCCCGGCCACATGAACGGAAAAGGGCTGCTTTGGTAACTCCATTGTTTCCCCTCTTTGCCCCCAACATTCTTCCCCAGAGCCCCTCCCCGACCCCCCAACCACGGCAAGCCGTTGAATCTAGTCCCCCGCCACAGCGATGGACCTCACACCCCACCGGATCTACCTTCTGCACCTTGGAACCCCCAACTGCCAACTCACCACTTCATCGGAGCCGCTTCAGTGACTGGCTTGTCCACCGCTCTAGATCTCCTTGACCGCCATCATGGTCCACCGCACCGGATCTGCTTAACCGGCACCCTCGTCCACCACAGTGTAGGGGCCCTTCACTGACTCCCTCGTCCGCCCGTTCGTTGGCCCTTCATACAAGCCCTCATCTGCCGCAACAGATCTGCCTCACTGACAGCACTGCACAACGCGCCCACCGAAGCCTTCGTCCACTGCACCGGCCACGGGCGCCATATTCAACTCCACCGGCCCTGCTTTACCGATGCCGTAGCCTCATCAAGTTATTTCAATTTGTACTCCTTCGGTTTTTCTATTTGTTGTGCAACTGTTCACTTACCATAGTTGAGCTTTCTTTTATATCGACAGGCGCCGCAACCGTAGCACCGGAGCCGCTTCAGCGACGACGAGAGCCGGTGCAAACTCAACCGCAACACGAGCACCATCGACAATCCTTAGCTATCAAGTATGACAACGATACCCATCGCCGCCGAGAATCAGGTACTATTATCCAACGGCCGGCGCCTACGTTCACTTTCTTAGCATAAGCACCGCACCTTTGAATTTTTTCAGGGCATCATTCAGTTTTTCATGAGACATGTTATTCTGCTTGCACCTGTAGGGTCATACTTCTGGCAATGAATATGTTACATGTGAAAATTACATACCTGTGCACATATAGTTAATATGCTTTAGTTTTGTCCTAAGTATTAATGTACTTTCTAGATATCACTGCCTAGTATTTTACTTCTTGAATGCTATATTTATGATAATGGTGTTGTTCAGATGCCACCTGTTGGTTCCATCAGACTACTTAATGTTCTCTATGCTTAATTACACATCAGCAAACTAGCATATGGTTCCACTGCTTTTTGTTCGTTTTACCCTACATTTTCTGATGCTAGCTATTACATCACTGCTCCGAGCCTCTGTTCATTACTTGTTTGTGGGTTCTTGATCTTCCCAAGTTGCATGACTAATTTGATGCTTCTATTAATTATGAAGCTGCCAGCCCCATCAAGCAAAATATTTGTTCTTTTGGGGCTGACACCTCGAACAAGCATAAAAATAGAGGGAAGCAGATATATTGTCATGTATGCACACACCCTTCTTACATTAGTTTAGATGTACCATTGATGATCAATTCGTACCAGAGCATGTGATTAAAATTAATTTTAACTAAATAGAGGGTGCAGAATAAACTACAACAACTAGATTTGCAACCACGGGATGCTGACGATATCTTCAAAGAACATTGCAACAGCAGCGAGGCTTCATAGCAACATATGGTAAGCTAGTGTGTTTTAGTATAGGTGAAATGTAATCCGAGTGGGCTTCTTTCTTCGCTTGTGCCCTCAACCTGTAATCCTACAGAATTACAAATAGTTCAGTTGTCTGCTTTGCTGTATTGCTTGATTTGAATGCTTATTTGTTGTTATGCTATACCTGATTTGGCCAATATGTCAGCCGTGCCTACTATACTATCGTAAAGAAATTCATGCCTAGTTCATTTGAGTCCTTAAATTTTCCTCTAAACTTCATCACAAGACTGTCTTCGTAGTTTATATGAGGCCACACTATTAAGTGCTTTCTCAGATGATTTCAACTGCTTAGATGCCTTGGCAACTTAAATATAGTTGTGGTACATGATACATCTCCAACGTATCTATAATTTATGAAGCATTCATGCTATTTTATTATCTGTTTTGAATGTTTACTGGCTTTATTATACACTTCTATATTATTTTTAGGACTAACCTATTAACCGGAGGCCCAACCCATATTGTTGTTTTCTTGCCTATTTCAGTGTTTCGAAGAAAAGGAATATCAAACGGAGTCCACACAAAATGAAACCTTCGAGAGTGTGATTTTTGGAATGAACATGATCTAGGAGACTTGGAGTTAAGTCAAGGAAGCTTCGAGATGGCCACAAGGGTGCCCCCCCCACAGGGCGCGCCCCCTGTCTCGTGGGCCCCTCAAGCGTCCCCCGACCGTCTTCTTTCACCTATATAAGTCCATATACCCTAAAAATATCGAAGACAAAGATAGATCGGGAGTTCCGCCGCCGCAAGCCTCTATAGTCACCAAAAACCAATCGGGACCCTATTCCGGCACCCTGCCGGAGGGGGGATCACTCACCGGTGGCCATCTTTATCATCCCGGTGCTCTCCATGAAAAGGAGGGAGTAGTTCACCTCGGGGCTGAGGGTATGTACCAGTAGCTATGTGTTTGATCTCTCTCTCTCTCTCTCTCTCTCTCTCTCTCTCTCTCGTATTCTTGATTCAGCACGATCTTGATGTATTGCGAGCTTTTCTATTATAGTTGGATCTTATGATGTTTCTACCCCTCTACTCTCTTGTAATGGATTGAGTTTTCCCTTTGAAGTTATCTTATGGGATTGAGTCTTCAAGGATTTGAGAACACTTGATGTATGTCTTGCCGTGCTTATCTGTGGTGACAATGGGATATCACGTGATTCACCTGATGTATGTTTTGGTGATCAACTTGCGGGTTCAGTGACCTTGTGAATCTATGCATAGGGGTTGGCACATGTTTTTGTCTTGACTCTCCGGTAGAAACTTTGGGGCACTCTTTGAAGTACTTTGTGTTGGTTGAATTGATGAATCTGAGATTGTGTGATGCATATCGTATAATCATGCCCACGGATACTTGAAGTGACAATGGAGTATCTAGGTGACATTAGAGTTTTGATTGATTTGTGTCTTAAGGTGTTATTCTAGTATGAACTCTATGATAGATTGAACGGAAAGAATAGCTTCATGTTATTTTACTACGGACTCTTGAATAGATAGATAAAAAAGGATAATTTTGAGGTGGTTTCGTACCCTACCATAATCTCTTTGTTTGTTCTCCGCTATTAGTGACTTTGGAGTGACTTTTGTTGCATGTTGAGGGATAGTTATATGATCTAATTATGCTATTATTGTTGAGAGAACTTGCACTAGTGAAAGTATGAACCTTAGGCCTTGTTTCCTAGCATTACAATACCATTTACGCTCACTTTTATCACTTGTTACCTTGCTGTTTTTATATTTTTCAGATTACAAATACTTATATCTACCATCCATATTGCACTTGTATCACCATCTCTTCGCTGAACTAGTGCACATATACAATTTACCATTGTATTGGGTGTGTTGGGGACACAAGAGACTCTTTGTTATTTGGTTGCAGGGTTGTTTGAGAGAGATCGTCTTCATCCTATGCCTCCCACGGATTGATAAACCTTAGGTCATCCACTTGAGGGAAATTTGCTACTGTCCTACAAACCTCTGCCCTTGGAGGCCCAACAACTCTACAAGAAGAAGGTTGTGTAGTAGACATCAAGCTCTTTTCTGGCGCCGTTGCCGGGGAGGTGAGTGCTTGAAGGTATATCTTTAGATCTTGCAATCGAATCTTTTTGTTTCTTGTTTTATCACTAGTTTAGTCTATAAAAGAAAACTACAAAAAAAAAGAATTGAGTTTGTCTCATACACTTCATCTTTTTAATATCTTTCGGGAGAATGATGGTAAGGAAAATTGTGCTCAAGTACTAGAAGAAGAAATCTATAAAATGTTTGTCACTAAATCTTTGAATGATGAGCATGATTGCAATGTTGTTAGTATGAATTCTTTGAATACCCATGATGCTAATGATATGCAAAGCCACAAGCTTGGGGATGCTATGTTTGATGAATATGATATGTTTAGTCCCCCAAGTTTTGATGAGAATATTTATTATGATGAAAGCATGTCTCCTATTTATGATGATTATATTTATGAAAGTGGATTTGGAGAAGTCATGACTTTATTTAGTGATGAATCCACTATTTCGGAAGAGGTTCCAATTGATTATGAGAATAAAGTTGCTATCTATGATGATTATTGTGATGACATGTATGCTATAAAAAATAATGATAACCATGAAATTTGTCATCATGATTTTAGTTTTCAATTGGATTATCCCTCACATGATAGTTATTTTGTTGAGTTTGCTCCCACTATTATTCATGAGAAGAAATTTGCTTATGTGGAGAGTAGTAAATTTTCTATGCTTGTAGATCATGAAAAGAATGCTTTAGGTGCTGGTTATATCGTATTCATGATGCTACTGAAAATTATTATTAGGGAGGAACATATGCTTGTAGGAATTGCAATAATATCAAGTTTCCTCTCTATGTGCTTTAAATCTTGAAGTTATGCTTGTTTTGCCTTCCTAAGCTAGTTGATTATTGTTCCCATAAGTTGTTTGCTCACAAAATCCCTATGCATAGGAAGTGTGTTATACTTAAATGTGCTAGTCATATTCTTCATAATGCTCTCTTTATGTTTCAATTCTTATCTTTTATGTGAGCATCATTGAAGTCTTCATGCCTAGCTAGGGGCGTTAAATGATAGCGCTTATTGGGAGGCAACCCATTATTATTTTTGTTCTTTGATTTTTGTTCATGTTTAGTGATAAATAATTCATCTATCCTCTGGTTATATGTGGTTTTATGTTTTAATTAGTGTTTGTGCCAAGTAGAGCCTTTGGGAAGACTTGGGTGAAGTCTATATGATCTTGCTGTAGAAAACAGAAACTTTAGTGCTCACGAGATTAGCTGCCATTTTTACTGGAGAGTGCTTTTAGGTTGATTATTTTTGCAGATGATTAATAGACAAATTTCTCAGGTCCACCAATTTATTTCAGAATTTTTGGAGTTCCAGAAGTATACGTTTGATACAGATTACTACAGACTGTTCTGTTTTTGACAGATTCTGTTTTCATTGTGTTGTTTGCTTATTTTTATGAATCTATGAGTAATATAGAAGGGTATGAACCATAGAGAAGTTGGAATACAGTAGGGTTAACACCAATATAAATAAAGGATGAGTTCATTACAGTACCTTAAAGTGGTGGTTTGTTTTCTTGTACTAACGGAGCTTACGAGTTTTGTGTTGTGAAGTTTTCAAGTTTTGGGTAAAGATTTGATGGACTATGGAATATGGAGTGGAAAGAGCCTAAGCTTGGGTATTCCCAAGGCACCCCAAGGTAATACTCAAGGACAACCAATAGCCTAAGCTTAGGGATGCCCCGGAAGGCATCCCCTCTTTCGTCTTCGTTCATCGGTAACTTTACTTGGAGCTATATTTTTATTCACCACATGATATGTGTTTTGCTTGGAGCATCATTTTATTTTGTTAGTATTTGCTTGCTGTTATTTATAATAATGTTTTGCATCTATATTTTCAAGAAAAATGTCAAGGATAGCCTTTACCATGCTTATTTTGCAAGTATACATGTTGCTGTTTCAAAACACAAAGTTTACCGCTGTTGCAAAAATTCCCTAGAAAATTCAGAAAATGATATAATGTTGAATCTTTTTGCATATTGAGATATGATAAATCTTATCGACCTTATTATTTTTCTTATAATTTTTGGAGTTAGGGAAGTATGATGAATCTTGCATTCTTTACAGACTATACTGTTTTGGCAGATTGCTGTTATGTTTGCATTGTTTGCATATGTTTGCTTGTTTATTGATTCTATTTGCGGATAGGAGTATTAAATATGCAGAGACATTTAGTATGCAATGTTGAATAATAATGTTAGTAATTTGTTACAGTAGACAATGATAAGGTTTTTGCATTGGTTTATACTAACTTATCTCACGAGTTCTTGTTGAGTTTTGTGTGGATGAAGCTTTCGAGATTTAGGAAACCGAGATATAAAAAGGAATTAAGGAGACACAAAAGCTCAAGCATGGGGATGCCCAAGGCACCCCAAGATAATATTTCAAGAAGTCTCAAGCATACAAGCTTGGGGATGCCCCTGTAGGCATCCCACCTTTCTTCTTCAACAATTATCGATTATTATCGGTTGAACCTAAGTTTTTGCTTCTTCACATGAGTTGTGCTATCCTTGCAATGCCATTTTATCTTTTTTTTGCTTGCTGCTTGAATAAAACACCAAGATATGAAATTCTTAAATGAGAGAGAGTCTTCACATAGCTACATAATTATTTAACTACTCATTGATCTTCACTTATATCTTTTTGGAGTAGTTTGTCATTTACTCGTGTGCTTCACTTATATCCTATGAGTAAATGGTTGAATGAGTTGAATGTCATAAATCTGAAATTATATATGTTTCATATGCTTACCACGTTGGGAGTAATGACTTCACATCTAAGATGTAGAGGTAGTAAATTTATTGAAGGTTAGCAAGCATTATATTGGTCACTTGAACAATTCATGAAAGAATATTGAAGGAAGAGAGATTTCACATATAAATATGCTATCTTGGACATATTCTATGATTGTGAGCCCCATTAATTATTTTCAAACCTGATCAAATTAGATGAAATTGGACAAGGAAGACAACATAATGAGTTATGCTTGGGTGTATTTGTATAGAAGTTATATTTTTATAGATCCTCCAACATGTGGTGCTTGCTATTTAGAATGCTTTGCTAGCCTAAATATATGTACTAAGCGGTAATACTGCTTGTGCATCCAAATTCCTTGAACCAAGTTTCTTCAATGAGTGTCCACCATACCTACCTATATGCGGTATTTACCTGCCGTTCCAAGAAAATTTGCATGTGCCAAACTCTAAACCTTCAAATAATAATCCGCTTTGTATGCCCGAATCGCTCATGTAGCGACTAGGGGCTGTCAGTATCTTCCATGCTAGGTGGGTTATTCTCACGATGAATGGACTCCGCTCATCATTCACGAGAAAAATGGCTGGTAACTGGGATGCCCAGTCCCATGATCAAAAGATCAAAATCAAATCAAAATAATTGCAAACAAAAACTCCCCCAGGATTGATGTTAGTTGGAGGCACCCATTGTTTCGGGCAAGCCATGGATTGATGATTGTTGGTGGAGGGGGAGTAAAAACTTTACCATTCTATTTGGGAACCGCCTATAATATATGTAGTATGGAAGATATTGGGAACTCTTGGTTGTTATGTTGACAATGAGATCATAACTCTCAAAACTATTTATCTCTATTTCAAAACCGAGCTCCGTCACCTCTGCAAATCCTTGCTTCCCTCTGCGAAGGGCCTATCTTTTAGTTTTATGCAAGAGTCGGTAGTATTCCTTCTTGTTCCTACCTACTCTTTAGTTGGAAAGCATCATGTGTTGGGGAAATATGTAACCATATATGGACATGCAAATATATTTGATCATGAATTATTATTGTTGACAATTATCTATATGATAAGTGAGTTCGGAGGCGAAACACTAAGCCCCTATCTTTCTCTGTGTTCAATGGATGCTATTTGTTCTAAGAATAGGCTTTGAGTGGTAGCAATCATGGAAGACTATATGATAGTTGAGTATGTGGAGTTTGCTAAATCAAAGCTCTGACATAGACCCTTCCTGAAAATACGATGTATTGTAATTGTTTGATGACTGAGAATGAAGTTTGCTAGTTTTCAAGAAAGTTTATAGTCTATGCTTTAACATGTGAATAGCTTGTTACTTGATCACGAAAAGTTTTATGAGATGATCTATTGTGGTGACATATAAGGATGCTAGAAAAGGTGATTGAAATTATCATTAATCAAACTTGTGCTCCTGCTAGCATTCACACTTCATAAATTCTTTCTTTTATCATTTACCTACTCGAGGACGAGCAGGAATTAAGCTTGGGGATGCTGATACGTCTCCAATGTATCTATAATTTATGAAGCATTCATGCTATTTTATTATCTGCTTTGAATGTTTACGGGCTTTATTACACACTTTTATATTATTTTTGGGACTAACCTATTAACCGGAGGCCCAGCCCATATTGCTGTTTTCTTGCCTATTTCAGTGTTTCGAAGGAAAGGAATATCAAAGAGATTTCAAACAGAATGAAACCTTTGGGAGCGTGATTTTTGGAACGAACATGATCTAGAAGACTTGGAGTTAAAGTCAAGGAAGCTTCGAGGTGGCCACGAGGGTGCCCCCCCTACTGGGCATGCCCCTGTCTCATGGGCCCCTCGAGCGTCCCCCGACCGACTTCTTTCACCTATATAAGGCCATATACCCTAAAAACATCGGGAGTTTCGCCGCCGCAAGCCTATGTAGCCACCAAAAACCTATCGGGACCCTATTCCGGCACCCTGTCGAAGTAGGGATCCCTCACCGGTGTCCATCTTCATCATCCCAGTGCTCTCCATGCTGAAGAGGGAGTAGTTCACCTCGGGGTTGAGGGTATGTACCAGTAGCTATGTGTTTGATCTCTCTCTCTCTCTCTCTCTCTCGTGTTATTGATTCAACACGATCTTGATGTATCGCGAGGTTTGCTACTATAGTTGGATATTGTGATGTTTCTCCCCCTCTACTCTCCTGTAATGGATTGAGTTTTCCCTTTGAAGTTATCTTATGGGATTGAGTCTTTAAGGATTTGAGAACACTTGATGTATGTCTTGCCGTGCTTATCTGTGGTGACAATGGGATATTCACGTGATTCACTTGATGTATGTTTTGGTGATCAACTTGCGGGTTCAATGACCTTGTGATTCTATGCATAGGGGTTGGCACATGTTTTCGTCTTGACTCTTCGGTAGAAACTTTGGGGCACTCTTTGAAGTACTTTGTTTTGGTTGAATAGATGAATCTGAGATTGCGTGATGCATATCGTATAATCATGCCCACGGATACTTGAGGTGACAATGGAGTATCTAGGTGACAATAGGGCTTTGATTTATTTGTGTCCGAAGGTGTTATTCTAGTATGAAATCTATGGTAGATTGAACGGAAAGAATAGGTTCATGTTATTTTACTACAGACTCTTGAATAGATAGATCAAAAAAGGATAACTTTGAGGTGGTTTCGTACCCTACCGTAATCTCTTCGTTTGTTCTCCGCTATTAGTGACTTTGGAGTGACTCTTTGTTGCATGTTGAGGGATAGTTATATGATCTAATTATGCTATTATTGCTGAATGAACTTGCACTAGTGAAAGTATGAACCTTAGGCCTTGTTTCCTAGCATTGCAATACCGTTTACGCTCACTTTTATCACTTGTTACCTTGCTGTTTTTATATTTTCAGATTACAAATACTTATATCTACCATCCATATTGCACTTGTATCACCATCTCTTTGCCGAACTAGTGCACCTATACAATTTACCATTTTATTGGGTGTGTTGGGGACACAAGAGACTCTTTGTTATTTGGTTGCGGGATTGTTTGAGAGAGACAATCTTCATCCTACGCCTCCCACGGATTGATAAACCTTAGGTCATCCACTTGAGGGAAATTTGCTACTGTCCTACAAACATGTGCACTTGGAGGCCCAACAATGTCTACAAGAAGAAGGTTGTGTAGTAGACATCAGTACACTCCCTTTCAACTAGGGATGTCAACTGAGTCCCTTTTAATCCCGATTAAAGTCCACTAGTGGTATGATAGTTCAAAAGAGTTTCTATTTTCTGAGGAAAATGAACTGGGGAGCTAGCAAAAACTAACTAGATGGGACTGGCGGATGTCGTTTATTTGTCACTTACATCCCTAGTTTCATCTTACCATTTTAGTTTCTTTTCGGATGATGCTCCTTCGAACCATTTAAATATAGCTTGACATGCTCGGCAATAATTCGTATGTCATTTACCATGTAAGCTTACTCCCTGGATCATGCGATAACTATCTCTTACTTATGTCTAGCGTAAACCTTTCAGGATGCCGTTCACACTAGGACACAACGTACAACCCCCGAATCTATTTGTGGAAGCAGTGCGCCATCCATGTTACCAGATGGTAGTAGTTCAGAGGAAACACCGCCGGAGAGCAGTCTGAGCATAGATATTATAGTTCTTGAAGCTCTACTAGAGGCAGAAAGAGATGGTGTGGCTGCCATGAATGAGGTAATCTTTATCTTGAGGCTGGAAATTATGGAATTAGCGGCATGCATTATGCAAGCAACCCAAGAATTGGAGAAAGTAAGAATGTTCCATTCGAAGATTGAGGAGGTCCCGCTGTTTCTACTATCTGAAGCCCAGGGTAAGCCCGGTTCTTCTTTAGATACCAGTTGAAATTGTCATTAGATTATTGTACTTGCATGTTGTGTCATGTCCCTGAATGGATTATGTTGTAAGACCCCTTATGTTGTCCATGTGTTGTAATGATCCGAATTTTTTAGGAGAGGTAATCCTCAGTACTTGTATGATTGACACAAGGTGAACTATTTTTCGTGTGAGCATATTGTATTGGATGAAATAACTGTTTGACTCAAAGTGTATCCAACCTACTGAATTCGAAGATCACGACATTTCTAAATCATAATCATATATAAAGGTGGAATAAATCTTTGTTGTGGTTTTGAAGTAATAAATAACAAAACATAGAATTATTTCTGGATATTCGTAATCGAATACAAATTGGATCTGAATTTAGTTTGCCAGGGCCCACGGCAAATGTGAATGCTAATTCTCCCAAGTTTTGAACGAAGTGGCTAAACACCCACTATAATTTGTGGGCTACCCGAAGCAAGTGTTTGCGAGATGGAAATTACTGTCTACCCCTGACACTTGACATCCTTGTCTTCCGGATTTACACTACTGTCGATAGGGGTAGACTAGTAACTTCAATCAGACGCGACACGATGGCCTCTGAGCCCATTCAGACCCGGTGGGCGCCAAACATGGCCGGCAAAACGCATTTGATTCAAGCTCATCCAAAAGACATGTGTCTCTCCCTCTATTTCCCCATTCATACACGATGGGCGGCAAAACAAACTCTCCTCGTCCGAAATCGATGTAGGCTAATATTTTAAATAGAGGCAGATGTGTAACTTCTCTCAGACATGACACAAACGCCCTACCTGTCAGCCCCGTTCATACACCATGGGCGGCAAAACACCCTCTCCTCGCCCGAAATAGTTACCGGCAAATATTTGGGAGCTGCGAGATTACCGTCCTATCCCCAACCGACGCGATGTCCAAAATTTTAAATGGGGCATAAGTTCATAATTTCCCACATTTCAGAGAAGCGCGTCCCAAAGTTTGAGACCCCCCTCCCCTTCATTTCTCCATTCATACTGTCGGCGTTCTGGGAACGGGGGTCCCCAGACTTGCCTGCCTGCGGCGTGGCTCGAGCAGTGGCCCAGTACGGCCCACCTTCATCAACTCAAGCTCAAGACCCTCGCGAGGGTCCAAGCCTCGCAGGGCGGACGACAGGAAGCTTCCTCGGGAGCAGCCTCGCCAGGCAAGCTCGCGAGGAGGCGGAGATATCAAGGCAAGGGTACCTCGCGAGGTGCCCGTGATGCAAGCCATGACGACCGAGGCCAGGCGGGCGCCGGCCTGCGCAGTGTCCTTGTTTCCTCTTTGGTGCAAAGGGAGCATGCACAGGCCAAGGCATCAGGCAAAGGCTACTGTTTCAGTGCAACAAGACCAAGACCAGCAGAGCGGCAGGATGGAGGTCACTGTGGAGCCTAAGACGGCGTCATCGTCAGAGTCTTTGGTAGTCGAAGACCAACTTTAGTCAGGATAAGTGTACTAGATGTTCCCCTTTGAAAAGGTCAATTGTTGGCGCCCTTCCTGCTCAATATTTGGGAAGAGGACCAGGGCCTCTGTATATATATAGGGCTAGCCACCACAGTATGGAGGCAGCTCGAATCGACCCTCCCAAAGGAACAACACCACCACAAGAACGTCCCTCGCGAGGCTGTTCTTCCTTTGTATTGTTCATCATCAGCCCCTAAGGCAATCCACCACACCACACACTGGAGTAGGGTATTACACCACAATGGTGGCCTGAACCAGTATAAAACCCGTGTCTCTCGTGTGTTCATGTTTCTAGCTTAGATCCTTAGCGAGGCACCGGAGCGTGGGTCGATAGGAGAGAGATCTTCGCGCACACCCCAAAGTTCGAACCTCAAGGGTCTGCCGGAACCCGAAATAATCCTTCTTCCACCGCCTCGCGCTCCATCGCTTCGTCGTTTCCATGTTTAGTGACCGACGACCAACGCCAACCACTGGGCAGCGTGGCCCGCCCACGCCACGCCGCCTATCTAGGGCGACCTCAACCTCGTGCCCCAGGCAGCTCGCGCTCCGCAGGGCACTGCGGGGCATGGGCGACGCGGCCAAGTGCCGCCTGCCCTCACACCACGGCAGGTGCGATCAACAACAAGGGCCTCAAGCCATGTCGCGGCCACAGCGCCGCACACCCGACAGGAGCGGGCAAATTCAAGGGCCGCACTCATGGTGGCCCGAGAGCTGCTACGATGCAGGCTGCAGGAAGGCGGCCATGACGTGCTGTTGGAGCGTGTGGCCGAGCTCCTGGATGCCTCCGCCTCGGGAGCACCTCCATTTCGTGTCCAGCTGCCGCCCCAGATCCTGGGCAGGCTGTATGGTGGCCTCATACGCGCCCGCGCAGCTACGGGCGGATTCCAAGGCCTCCTCAACGCCAGCTTGGCCGTCAGCATCGGGCGACAGGCCGTGCCGGCTCTGCCCCCGATAGGCGAAGGAGCACGCATCGCGGCCTACAGCCTAGGCGAGCCATCACGCTACCACCCCCAAGATGGCGCTTCAAGCCGGACCACGTGGCGCGTGGGGCACTACGGCGAGGCCCTCGGGGTGGTGGCCCCAGAAGCCTATGTGCCCCATATGGTGGATCAAGAGTGCGCACTGGAAGAAGACCAGGGCTTGTTCTTCGAGCCAGGCTGGGGGGAAGAGACGCCAGAAGCTGAGCTCTTTCAGGAACCCCAAGAGAGCCTCGACAACTGCGCTGGCAGCAGCAACTATCGGGTACCGCTAATTCCTAAGGAGCAAGCTTTTGCTAACCATGGGTCATAGGAGGTACAGGTCGCCACAGTAGATGGCTGCCCCAATGCTGCAGCCTCCTACCCCTCAGGAGGAGAGCACCAGGGGCTGCAGGAGAGGGGTCGAGATCTGGGCTCACCCCCGCGGCGCTCGGAGCAAGGCGTTCCCAGGAGGTAGGTCCTCTGCCAGGGAGGTGCCTCAGGGCCTGCCCCCGGTAGAGGACCCGTGGCGACCGCTCTACCCCGTTGGCGTCGTCCTTGGTTTTCGGTCGCTGTCGATGGCGGTATAGTGTGGCGCAAGGCGGGGCCCTCGTCTGGCAATATGAAGCAAGGCCGGTACCTGTGAAGAAGGCCCAGTGCCTGTGAAGCTTGCCTCCTGTGACACTCTCATGTAATAATTAGTTGGGGCTGTACACGCCCCGGAGTCTCCGGAGAGCCGCCCTCGCGCTTCTGGGGCTCCCGCCCACGCCCAGTGGCAGCACTTAGCTCCGCACTGGTGAGAAGACGTCGAAGACTAGACTAGGTGCCGGACGCGGCCTTTGCCTTTTGCCTTTTTCCCTGTTGTCAAGCTTCTTTGATTTCAATTTAAGTTGGATTTGAGCTTGAGACTTGCGTGTGTTTGGGGAAGGGGCGTTTAGTCTCGTTCGAGCAATTTCTCGCGTTCCGATTTCGGCTTTGCATCCAAAGTTAGCATCAACTGCCTCCCCCTCGCGAGCCCCTTGCAAGCCGGGCCGGGCCAAGCACGCTAACACTCCGGACAGCTGACGCCACACCCACTCGGGAGGCTCTCATCGCGAGATCAATGGGTTCACCCAGAAGACACTCAAGACACTACGGCCCCCGCAGGCTCACTCGGGACTAATCCGGGTCAAAGGTAAAACGAGTGAGCTGACCCATGATAGGGTCAGTGGCCCGGCATAAGAACACATGCGGTGTTATGTCTACAAGTGTTCTAGTTGCAATCCTTCACACGAGGGGCTTCCCCTCCCAAAATGCTCTTACAACCTTCAGGGCCGAGCCCGAACTCTTTTCGTGCAGGATAAACAGCGGAAGGCGGCGTACGATCAGTCAGACATATCACTCACCGTGTCCTCTGGGACACCTCCGGAGACATCGCTGGCGTCACCAACATCGTCACCACCATCACCGTCATTGTCATCAGCGCCATGCTCATTCATAACGCCGCCTTCATCAGGTTCCTCACCACGCATCGTCCGCTACTTCAACATTCCTTCATCTCCAATGGTATCAGGTGACATCTTTCAAGTTCCATTTTCAGCTGGGAGCGCCCCTAGGGCCGCAACATTCCCAGGCCGCGTGGGTCCGCCCCTGCGGCATGTATCTCTTTTGCTCATGTCTTTAGTTTACCTTGCTGGGGGCACCCCTCGAGCTGCATTATCCCCAAGCCGCTCGGGCCTGACCCGGTGGCGTGTATTTCTCTCGCATCTGTCTAAGCTAATTTACTCTTCCATGCTTAACCTGCCTGACTTAATCGCCTGCTCGATTGACACCAACCTTTGGAGGTGCTCTCCCTGGCACGACGCTTGTGCATGGGTCCCTCCCTGCAACGTCGACAAACCTGAGTGGCTGAGCTCTGGCCGCGACAGCCCCGCAAGGCGCCACCTCACCACGCCCTCAGTGCCATCATCACTCCCCCAGAGCAACCAGTGGCTGGCCGACAATTGTCATGGCAATTCTCATTTTCCTTGTGATGAGTTTACAGGGTCTCTCTAAAGGACAGCGTCGTGCGAGGCCATCACGGTCTTTCTTTCTCTCTCACCCGCACGAACCGCTTGTGCGTTAAAGGGGGGCACCTAAGCATCGCGACTCATGGGCTCTTACTGGCTCTCCAGCCCTCACCTCCTGGCCTTGTCTACGGCATCGCGACCTGGCATACCAGTGACGGCTGAGCTTGCTCGAGGGCCGGGACCCGAGGACGTAGAGCACGAAGGGGAGTGCGGGAGAGAGGGAGGAAGCTCGAAAGGACCTCACCGGGCAACTCCCAGCTACAGACGCACGGCTCCGGCACGGCGCCGAGGAATGGCCCCAAGCTCCTGAAATAAGTCACCCTCTACGGAACTGCTAGCTAATGCAACACCGACTCTGCACCTAATGCGGCCCTGTAACAGCGACATTGCACTCCTTTCTCACCGAGCGACGGCTGCTTGAGCGCTAAGGGGAACCTCCTGAGCATCGCGCCTCAGGGGCTCTTACTGGACCTCGGGCCGCTCACCTCCTGGCCTTGACCACGGCATCATGACCTGGCATACCAGCGATGGCTGAAACCTGCCTGGGGACCGGGACCTGTCGGTGCAAAGCACCAAGCCCTCATGAGGTTAAAAAGGAGGAACCAAGCCGGGACAGGACAAGCATCTCGCACTGCTTCACGATAAGGATCATATTAACAAAAGGGATTACAGACGCTTTACATGCCCCCATGGGGTACTTATTCGATCCCTTTTAGGGAACAAAAGATGCAAATCCTAAGGAGCCCTAACTATAGGTGCCTCAACGGCAGGCGCCATCATCAACAGTGGGTCGCGTGAGGCTGGCGCCAACCCCATCCAGATCAGCCGCGCCGACCGCCGGGCGCACCAGCTCTGCTCCGGGCGCGGCACGAGATCGGAGGCTCGTAGATGTCGTCGCTCGTCTCTAGAGTCAAGAGAAGCTCGGGGGAGTCGCTGGACCCTCCAGCATGCCCGCTGCTACCAGAGGAGCTGCTGGAAAAGCGGGCGGCAGGCCTGGTCCTCGCCGCTCCAGAGCTCCGGCCGCTGTCTCTGGGGCAGCACTCCAGTCGGCGTCCTTCCACATCGAAGACCTTGAAGAACATCAGGGAGGCGCCATCGTATTGCAGATGAATCACGAGGGCTCCCCCCATTCGGCAGACCCTGGCGATCTTGCCCCAGCCTCGGGTCATGAAGACGTTGCCACGGGTGACAACCTCGACCTCCGCTTCGGTCGCAGGGGTGTTGCAGTCGGTGTGCTGCAGCGAAAGCTCCTGAGGCCCCCTCGGCGGTATCTCGAAGGCGAAGGAAGCAGGAAGGCGGATCCAAGAGCTCGGAGGCATGGTGGCGTGAAGCACGAGCTTGCGGGAAGTGTCCGCAGTGTGGACTCCAGGGGGGACGACGCGCATCACCGTGATCCGTCGGCGCCACCGGCAACGCCGCTCGGTGCCCTCTTCCCCAGGGCCCTCGCCCTGGACTTACAAGGGCAATGGATATCCGGGAGGAGGCCGCTCATACCAAGGCCTCGACGTCTCCTGCCGAGCACCCTCATCCCGGCGGCAGGGGACTGGCCGCTTCTTAGTGGGAGTGGGACGGGCCCCTCTCGGGGGGCCTTCCCCTTCCCTTCGGTTGAGAACCGGCGGATCGGCACCATTGTCGTCGAAAGGGAGCGAAGAAGAAGAGGCGGAACAAGGAGAGATGGACTGGAAGGGCTCACGCCGTTCCGTACTTATAGCTAGAGGAGGCCAACCGTCGGCCTTCACGATCGCAGGTAATCATGACTCGTTTTGCATGTAGGGACTTGTCATGTCGAACGGCTGCCGAGGCATCATGGGCAAGCGGAGACGCCCACATCCAATCAACCACCACGCGGTGCCCAAGGCCGCAGGCTGTTGGGGCCCGCGGTGCTTCGCTCTTGCCCCTGCGCTTCTCTGCTAAGCCAAGTGCGGGCGCGCCTTGGGCCCGAGGGCTACTGTCGGCGTTCTGGGAACGAGGGTCCCTAGACTTGCCTACCTGCAGCCTGCGGCGTGTCTCGAGCAGTGGCCCAGTACGGCCCACCTTCTTCAACTCAAGCTCAAGATCCTAGCAAGGGGCCAAGCCTCGCGGGGCGGGCGACAGGAAGCTTCCTCAGGAGCGGCCTCGTCAGGCAAGCTCGTGAGGAGGCGGAGAGATCATGGAAAGGGTACCTCGCGAGGTACCGGTGAAGCAAGCCATGACGACCGAGGCCAGGTAGGCGCCAGGTGGGCGCCAGGCAAGCACCGGCCTGCGCAGTGTCCTTGTTTCCTCTTTGGTTCAAAGGGAGCATGCATAGGCCAAGGCATCTGGCAAAGGCTACCATTTCGGTGCAACAGGACCAACTCCAGCAGAGCGGCAGGATGGAGGTCACCATGGAGCCCAAGACGGCATCATCGTCAGAGTCTTTGGCAGTTGAAGACCAACTTTAGTCAGGATAAGTGTACTAGATGTTCCCCTTCGAAATGGCCAATTGTTGGCGCCCTTCCCGCCCAATATTTGGGAAGAGGACCAGGGCCTCTGTATATATATAGGGCTAGCTACCACAGTATGGAGGAAGCTCGAATAGACCCTCCCAAATGGACAACACCACCACAAGAACATCCCTCACGAGGCTGTTCTTCCTTTGTATTGTTCATCATCAGCCCCTGAGGCAATCCACCACACCACACATTGGAGTAGGGTATTACACCACAATGGTTGCCTGAACCAATATAAACCCCGTGTCTCTCGTGTGTTCATATTTCTAGCTTAGATCCTTAGCCAGGTGCCGGAGCGTGGGTCGGTAGGAAAGAGATCTTCGCGCGCACCCCAGAGTTCAAACCTCAAGGGTCTACTGGAACCCGAAATCCGACACATACACTGTCGGCGCCACGACAACCTCCCCATGGCGGCCAGCCTCCTCCGTCCGCCACCCCATCCTCCACCTTGTCGGAGCCGCTACCTCTACCCCGTCGTCCACTACAAGAGATGGACGTCTCTCATCCACGGCGCTGGACCAGGATCCTTTCATTGCATCCTCTCACATCATTGGCACCGTCGTCCACCTTGCCGTTGCCGCTCCTACGAATGCCTCATCGACGACAACATGATTTATCCCCCGACCCAGCCGTTTGTTGTCTAAAGTCTTCTTCCCCGCCGCCGACAGCCATCGCACCCGCAGCACCCTCAACATATCAGCAGAGGCCTACACGGCGTCGCAAGAGAGGTGGTACTCTTCCATATGTGCTTACGTTATTGATATCACCCGGAAAATATATCATAATTTGTTTATTGTACTTTTCTTGTCCATACTAAATTGTAGTATCTAGTTGAAATAAAACATTGGTTGCGAAGTAGCTTTGTCCGGTTTGCACCTTCAGATCCGCCATGGCACGGGCACTATACTCGTAAAGCTTATGGTTTCCCCCCTTTATATTCAATACCATCATCGTAGGTGCTTCGTGTCGTGCTAGCACTGCTCCTCAAGACCTCAACCCAAAGCTTACATGTTGAAATACGAATCTGATATGATGCTCATATCACCAAAACAGATAACATTTAATTGGTCACCTAATTTCCTATATTCGTTTCGAAAAGTATGTGCGCCACCCACTGGTCCAACTAGTTCCACTTTCCTGATTTTTCTCTTGATGCTTAGGGTTTTCCCCTTTTATCTACTCTACTATGATCTGCGTAGGTGCTTTCTGTCGTACTAGCATTACTCCACCCTCCAAGTTAAACAACACAAAACTCAAAATTCGAAAGCTTAGTTGTTCAAATATGATTGTGATACGATATTGATATTAGTTAACAGGCACATTTAATTGGTTAGCTAAAGGTCCCACTTGAGTTTCCAAATGCATGTCGCGACATATAGAGAGACAGCAGAATTGCATTTCTTTGTCACTTGTTGGCTGTACTTTCTTGTCCATACCAAATCTTAGTTGTTATTTCAAAGCAATCATCAGTTGCTAACTACCCTTTGCGCGGTTTGCAGCTTCAGATCTGCCATCCCACTGCCACGGTCAACATTGTACTCATCATGCTTATGGTTTCCCCATTTTTTGATGACCATGATCAGCCTACGTGGTTCGTGTCGTAATGGCACTACTCCACCCATCGAGCTAAACAAGCTTAGTTGTACAAATTCATATCTAATATTATCCTGATATTAGTAAAACTAAGAGATGTTTAATTGGTCAGCTAAATGTTCCTACTTTAGTTTCGAAATGCATGTGAGCCACATATGGAGAGACCGGAAAGAATAGTATTTCTCTTTGTGCCCTGGTTCATCATGGGTGGCCAACTGACATTGTATTGAAAGACTTGTAATATATTCAATCTGCTTGCTCTTCTGCTCTTATTTAAGATGATCCTCTTCTCTTGCGGTCGACTCGTCAGGTCGAGTTGTTCTCCCTTTGTATATTTTGAATCTGTCAGGTCAGGTCGACTTGTTCTTCTTTACTATATGTTCAAGCTGTCATCTGCGAAGTGTCATCACTTCTGGAGCTCTCATATTTTGAGTAGTAGGCCACATTATATTAATGCACACACCAAATTATAGCATGCATGGCATCTCTTAAAAGAATTGCAGAGATATCACAAAGGGGTTTACAGGGAGGCAATATTGAATTAGAATCACTTCTGCATTACAAAGATAATCTCACTTGTTTTTATGTTTTCATGCATGTCAGATATTGAACATTATCAAAATGAATATGAGAATGGGCGCACGAGAGGAATATTGCGGAACAATCCACTGGCTAACAAACTTGGCATGGTGGAGGATGGCCTATCTTATTCACCCATCAAGGTGCTTGCTCTAACTTGACAAGGTTGTATTGGTCGCACATATTTTGCATCTGACCTCTTGCATTACTTTTGCTTTGTTACACCATCTGCTGAGTTTAAGCATCATATATGAGTATATGCCATACCTATCCATTTTCTGTACCTATTCCATGTGTCGTCATACTATGTTTTTCCATTCAAATATTGTTCTTTCGTAATAGATGTCCAAAAGGAAGAGGGTGAGTGCAGATCCTCAAGGAGTACAAACTATGTATTTGCAAAAGGTAGTGATACCTGTTAAATCAGATAGATCAACAGCCACAGAAAACACAGGCCCAACTGTACCACACTTTACCCCTACTCAAGTGGCCAAACCCATATTAGAACTGCTGAGAGCCCAGCGTCAGGTACTGTCTATGATATCAATTCAAAATTTGAACTCCTAAATTTCTGCATGTACCTTACCTTCTCTCTTGTATGAAAACTAATTTCAGATGAATCTCCTTGCTGAAAGGATCGTATGATCTCACAAAAATACTGGGCTCTGCATTGCTCTTGTCAGTACCTCTCTCCCTTTTGCCTTGTAATGCTGTCCTTAATTAATTGCTATTTGATTATGTATCATTAGTCTACACCTAAGCTTCATTATCCTCAGTTTCTTCCAATATTATTTGATCTATATTTACTCTTTGCAAAATGTAGAATAATGGCAACGCTTATAAAGAATTTTCTTTGGGGAATTTATTGAATTATCCTTCCATCAACATGGAGAAGGGCTTTGTCCAGCCCGTGTTAACATGTAATGTAAGTTCATCCTTCTCAAGCCTTCAAACTTTGTTCTAGTATAGATTTGGATAGGCATCATTTCCTCCACTGCTATTTGCTTTGCTGTTTACATCTGATTGGATGTTTGCAACAACTACCAGTTTCAAATTGTAGTTGTAAAAACATGTTCCTTATGCAGAATAGATCCAATTATTTGCTTATATAATTGTGAAACCTGTTGTGTGTCTCCTTGTTTCTCTTTCGGAGTCATATCTCTTATGCCAGGCAAAACTTTAGGGAAGATAGTGAGCCGAACCATCTTGAGGACAGCGAGATGACCCCAAGGTCCTGTCTTGATGAAGACATTGAGTTGAAGCTACTTGCCAGCAGGTGTGAGACAACCTTTGTGTAGTTGCTGCCTCAATCAGTCCAACTTCTTTAGTCTCAACTTAAAGCGGAAAGGCTTGCTTCAGCTCAGCTCTGACTTGAAGTCAAAGATGTAATGAAGATGTCAGATGACAGCCTTGCGCACCATCATGCCATACAGCTACGGGTGATGCATCTATCTTGACACAACTGAGGTCTAATCAGCTTGTTTGGCTGTTTGGGGGGCCCAAACTGGCCAGGCCTAGTGCCTTCTGAAGTGCTCTCAGTTTTGTATATTCTTTTGTCGGCGCGTTTATTTGCACTGGTGGCAAACTTTGATGCCCAGTGGATGTAATATGTGTAATAGCCGTGATAGCCTAGCATAAGTTTGCTGCTTATTTATTTCCTTGTTGTCTTGTTTATTTGTTTGCTTGTAGTCTGTGCAGTTCTTTTTCCGTAGTTTAGTAGTGGCTGCAATAACCTATTTTTTAAAACTAGGCCACAATAACCATGGGCTACATATTTATTGTAGTGACACTAGGCCACCTACGGGCCGTAGAAACAATGGGCCTTCTACGGGCCGTAGAAACAATGGGCCTTCTACGGGCCATAGAAACAATGGGCCTTCTAAGGGCCGTATCATCAATGGGCCTTATTCGGGCTGTATGATCGATCGGCCAAACATGGGCCAATAACAGACCGCATTATGGCCGTAAACAGGCTAGAGTTGGAATCGTTCGTTCATGGGCCGACCATAATGGGCCGTCATTAATAGATCGTATTTGATGACACTATGAAAATGGCCCAATGTATTAATGGGCCACAAACGGGCTGACTGTAATCACGGGCTGAATTTGGCCCACAAGCAGAAAATGGCAGTAACGGGCCGTAAGTAACCGAATGCTGGAAATGACCCCAAGAATAAATGGGCCCTGAGAAGGCAGAAAGATAACATGGGCTGGAAATGGACCAACGGAATAACGGGCCGTCAATGGGGTATAAAGTGATACACTGTTCATTACGGGCCAGTTTCACCATGGGCCGTTAATGGGCCAAGAGTTACAAAGGGCTCATATGGGCCGAAAGACGTCATGGGCCATACATGGGCCAGAAGTTAAAAAGGGGCTGGAATCATATTGGACGGCCCAGATGACGCTACTAGGCCTAATTCGGATAGGTCGTAACGGGCCCTGGTTAGCGGGCTGTAAATGGGCTATATGCGAACATGTTGTTAACACACTTTCCATGGGCCGGCCCACCACCTTTTAACCAAGTCAAACGGGCCGGCTTTTTCATAGGAATGGGCCTCTGTTGGGCCGTGCCATGTGTTGATGTATCATAGGCGCCTTCTGTCCAATGAGTGGATGACATCTGTCCCAACGGTGAGCCAACACGTGTTTCCTCCAGCCAGTGATTATTTTACACGTGGAAAATCCCCATTGGTTGGGGTTGTTAACGAGTTATCGGATCCAAAACTGGACCCGATAGCTTAATGGCGTTCCGTTATGATGGATGCCACGTGTCGTTCACCCTTGACGAAAGCACTTATGTGACGAGCGATTTATCATCATGAAAGTGGACACTTCCGTGATGATAATTTTGGTAATGTCATGGAACACTTCTACGACAACACATGTATGACTATCTTGATTCTGTCATAAAATCGTCATGGATGTACATGCATGACAAAAAACGTGACCTACTGTGACAAACATGTATCATCACGGAAGTGTATTTTTTTTGTAGTGCTATCAATGGCACATCCGGCTCAAAATTCCCCTTCCATCCTCACCCCACAAACACTTAGAATTTCAAACATACAACCATGCAGTTGTGTTTTATTTCATAGATCAACCATGCATTAGGACTGTTCCAAATCCCACAAACTGAAATCAAAGTGGAGGTGTTTTGTGCACGTCCACCACATCAGCATCCAACAGCGCAGACCATCCAAACCGTGGCAGAGCCCATGCATTAGGACATTTTCGCCATTGTTTCTACTGCAACAACAAATTCACGTCAAGTACCATGGATGAGAGCGGCCACGACACGCACGCGGCCTCGAACACAATTGGGAACTATGTTGCGAACATCTCATACTCCCACAGCGGGCAGGCTGCTGGGACATCTCCATACGTGCACTTCGCATCTACATGGTCTGTAATTGCTATGGGTGCCCTTACTCAGCCATACTCAAAGGATTTCTGGCGGCGATGAGTGGCGGAGTCAGCTCCATCTCGACCTTCATCAACCACTGAAAATTCCCATCACCATTGTACTACAAGGGCCGAGGACGTTGTGACCATCGCCGTGTTCCACACCATGGCCAAGGGCGCCCTAGTCCTCTCCTCTGCCAGCAACAAGGGCCCGGACCTATCGTCCGTCAGCAACGACGTGCCATGGCACCTCATAGTAGGCGCTGGCTCTGTGAACCGGAGGATCATCGGCTACATGGTGTTGGAGAATGGAGACCTTATGGAAGGGGATGTGCTAATGCAGGGGGTCAACTCCACCAAATATATACTACCCACTGCACTGCCTTGACAGAGACTGTCATGTATTAACAAGTTTCTTGTAGTGCATGGTGGCTTATTTCTCCGGCCGAGGCCCTAGCATTGAGAACCCATTCATTGTTAAGCCGGACATCCTGACACTGGGATTGAACAACCTGGCCCAATGGTGGAGTTTAGTAAGGGCCAAAGGGGGCCATGCCCCCCTCCCAACAAATAAACACATACTCCCTCTGTCACACCTAGGTGTATCATGTGATCTCACTATTTGTGCAATTACAAGCTACGCAAGTTATTATGTTGATTGTCAATTCAATGCTACTGCAATTAGTGTTTATTCTGCTATAGTTTCGAATGTTGATTGTCAATTCGATGCTACGACAACAGTGTTTATGGTGCTATAGTTTTCAAGAGAAGTATCTCTAAACATATATACTTCTCAAAAAGCTGAGTGCAAATTTAAGTACAAACAATTTACACTTTCTTATTTGAACCGGAGTCATGTTTATGGTCACCATCTGTCGCCACCATGTTCGTCTCCGGCAATAGCTCCTCCTCCGAAGCCAACCACATTTGTTCTCATGACGGAGTTAGACAAGGAGCTTGTCCTCTGCATCAGCCTCAGTCAGTCGTCATCCGCGCCCTTCCCGGTGGCCCGTCGGGACTCCTCCAACCCTACGCCCGACCGTGCCGGCTAATCGCACCACATGTGGCCAAACTAGGCTCTTCTAGGTCCAGGTCATCACTTTCGACCCCTGTTCCTCTCGACAGACGCTGGGTGATGGTCCCGATAACTCTATTCTTGTGATGGCTCCCTAAGAGCAAGTACAATAGGATGACATAGGCGAGCTATAAGAGATGATACATCATATTTTAGTCTAGTTGGAGGGGAGATGAGAGGAGAGAGAAGTGAAGTGGTCTACAAACTTGCAGCCGGCTATAGCACGAGCTCCAACACTCCTTGTGAGAGAAAGATGTGGGCTACATATTGATACCATAGCATACTAGTATGTCTCACTATTGTATGAGTGGGCTATTAGATTGGTTATAGGTGACATGGCAAAAACATATAGCCAACTGTTGACTATACTATTGACCAGGCTTTAGGTCAGAAATGCAGGAAGCCAGCCTCGCTCATCACGGGTTGTAACATGTGTCACCTTGGCCTTTTAGAAAATCGGCAGGCAGCTTGTAGCTCCAGTGCCTCCCGAGCCACAATGTGGGAGGATGGAGACGGGCACAACAACGACGAGCGCGAGGTAGGGCATGCAAGCATGGTAGGAGAGTATAGAGGAGCTAGACGTGATTTCCAAAGGAGAAGATGCATGATGAGCGGTTGGGAGAAGTGGCGGAGCCAGGATTCAACCAAACCGAAGGAGAAGATGTGTGATGAGCGGTTGGGAGAAGTGGCGGATCTGGGATTCAAACAAACCCCTATGCAACTTTTTTGATAACATGGATAAACTTCAGCACTAATAGCTACAAAAAAATAGCTCATATGTTTCAAAAAAGAAATACTTCATGCAAAAATATACAAAATAAAGCTCAATTGATTGATAAATATAGAGTACACTTTCAGTGTTTAACTATCCAACAAAATAGATAAAACATGGTAAAACTAAAGATAATAATACGAGGCATAAGAGAGTACAAAATCAACTGTTTATTTTTTCATAACCCAATCAACGGCATAAGAAGGACCAACACATTCAATGCATCAAATATTTATTTCGTAAGAAAAGGCTGAGGAGAGAATAGCTTGCTTTTTCACAACAATAATATGGAGGAGAGGATAGCTTGCTTTCTCATAACTAGGATAAATTGAAATCAATCAAGACAGAAAGCCACACAACAATTCTTAGGCTCCCAGCCTCTCTGTCAGGTAAGAAAAATACCTAACATGTGTGCTGATATTACCTAGCAGTAGTCCTAGCAGAGTAAATGTGCAAACAAATTAAGGCAAGCTATCATGGGTGGGAGAGGTTGGAGCAGGGTCGCCGCCACAACATCCGGTTGGAGTAGCAATTTAGCACCATCCCTTCGAAAGTGAGAAGCATGACAGTCGCCGACAGGGGCCGAGGGCCAGGAAAAATTGCGAGCGAAAGCTGGGCAGGTGAAGTTAAAGGAGCGGGTGCACGATAATGGAGCCAGGCGAAGTCACCAACCATGAATTGCCAGGTGTTCGTCGCCTTCATGCATCGGCCTCGATGGTGTGTGCATGCAGACAAGCTTGATTTGGTCGTGGCCTAGGCGTTTTTAGGAGTAGTGGAGCTGGCCTAGACTGTGTTTGAGAGCATCCACATTGTAGTCTTTTTTAGCCACTAAGGATTTCTAGCCGCCTCCGTACGCTGCAAACGTCCGCCTCTAAGAGCATCTCCAGCCGCGCCCCCAACAGGCCCCCAAGACGTTTTTTAGCGCCGGCGGCTGAAAATCGGCCCAGTCGCGCCCCTAGGATCTCATTTAGCGCCGATTTGGGCCGAAATAATAGCCGGCGAACCCGAGCCAAACCCAAGTGCTTGGGGGTCGCATGTGAAGGAAATATGCCAAAAAGGCAATAATAAAGTTGTTATTTTGTATTTCCTTTTATCATGATAAATGTCTATTATTCATGCTAGAATTGTATTAACCGGAAACTTGATACATGTGTGAATACATAGACAAAACACCGTGTCCCTAGTATGCCTCTACTTGACTAGCTCATTGATAAAAGATGGTTAAGTTTCCTAGCCATGGACAAGTGTTGTCATTTGATCAACAGGATCACATCATTAGGAGAATGATGTCATGGACAAGATCCACCCGTTAGCTTAGCATAAAGATCATTCAGTTTTATTGCTACTTCTTTCTTCATGTCAAATACATATTGCTCTGACTATGAGATTATGCAACTCATGGACACCAGAGGAATGCCTTATGTGCTATCAAACATCACAACGTAACTGGGTGATTATAAAGATGCTCTACAGGTATCTCCGAAGGTGTTTGTTGGGTTGGCATAGATCGAGATTAGGATTTGTCACTCCGAGTATCGGAGAGGTACCTCTGGGCCCTCTCGGTAATGCACATTCATACGTCTCCAACATATCTATAATTTTTTATTGTTCCATGCTATTATATTACCTGTTTTGGATGTTTATGGGCTTTACTATACACTTTTATATCAATTTTGGGACTAACCTATTAACCGGAGGCCCAGCCCAAATTGCAATTTTTTTGCCTATTTCAGTGTTTCACACAAAAGGAATATCAAATGGAGTCCAAATGGAATGAAACCTTCGGAAGCGATCTTTTTCGAACAAACGCAATCCAGGATACTTGGAGTGGACGTCAAGAAGCAGCCGAGGCGGCCACGAGGTAGGAGGGCGCGCCCCCACCATCGTGGGCCCCTCGTGGCTCCCCTGACTGACTTCATTCGCCTATATATATCTATGTACCCCGAAAACATCCAGGAGCACCACGAAACCTTATTTCCACCGCCGCAACCTTCTGTACCCATGAGATCCCATCTTGGAGCCTTTTCCGGTGCTCCATCGGAGGGGGAATCGATCATGGAGGGCTTCTACATCAACACCATATCCTGTCCGATGAGTTGTGAGTAGTTACCACAGACCTTCGGGTCCATAGTTATTAGCTAGATGGCTTATTCTATCGTTGAATCTCAATACAATGTTCTCCTCGATCTTCTTGGAGATCTATTCGATGTAACTCTTTTTGCCGTGTGTTTGTCGAGATCCGATGAATTGTGTCTTTATGATCAAGTTTATCTATGAGAAATATTTGAATCTGGTCTAAATTCTTTTATGTATGATTGGTTATCTTTGCAAGTCTCTTCGAATTATAAGTTTGGTTTAGCCTACTAGATTGATCTTTCTTGCAATGGGAGAAGTGCTTAGCTTTGGGTTCAATCTTGCGGTGTCCTTTCCCAGTGACAGAAGGGTCAGCGATGCACGTATTGTATTGTTGCCATCGAGGATAAAAATATGGGGTTTGTATCATATTGCTTGAGTTTATCCTTCTACATCATGTCATCTTGCCTAATGCATTACTCTGTTCTTATGAACTTAATACTCTAGATGCATGCTGGATAGCGGTCGATGTGTGTAGTAATAGTAGTAGATGCAGGCAGGTGTCAGTCTACTAATCTTGGACGTGATGCCTAGATACATGATCATGCCTAGATATTCTCATAATTATGCACTTTTCTATCAATTGCTTGACAGTAATTTGTTCACCCACCGTAATACTTATGCTATCTTGAGAGAAGCCACTAGTGAAACCTATGGCCCCCGGTTCTATTTTCCATCCTATAATTTTTCAATCTACTTTATTTTGCAATCTTCACTTTCCAATCTACATCATAAAAATACAAAAATATTTACTTATCTTATTATCTCTATCAGATCTCACTTTCAGAAGTGGCCGTGAAGGGATTGACAACCCCTTCATCGCGTTGGTTGTGAGGTTCTTGTTTGTTTGTGTATGTACGAGGGACTTGGAGTGTAGCCTCCTACTGGATTGATACCTTGGTTCTCACAACTAAGGGAAATACTTACGCTACTTTGCTGCATCACCCTTTCCTCTTCAAGGGAAAAACCAACGCATGCTCAAGAGGTAGCACACATCATATGAAGCCTTGCAAGCAATGTGAATAATGAGTTAGTTGTGGGATGATGCATTACAGAACAAGTAAAGAGTCTTCCCGGTAACTAGATTGAACTAGGTATGAAGATACCGACGATCGAATCTCGGGAAAGTAACATACCGATGACAAAGGGAATAACGTATGTTGACATTGCGGTTCGACCGATAAAGATCTTCGTAGAATATGTGGGAACTAATATGAGCATCCAAGTTTCGCTATTGGTTATTGACCGGAGAGGTGTCTCGGTCATGTCTACATAGTTCTCGAACCCATAGGGTCCGCACGCTTAATGTTCGATGACGATATGTATTATATAAGTTATGTGTTTTGGTGGCCGAAGGTTGTTCGGAGTCCCGGATGAGATCCTGCACATGACAAGGAGTCTCGAAATGGTCGAGAGGTAAAGATTGATATATTGGAAGGCAGTATTCGGACACCGGAAGGGTTCCGCAGTGTATCGGATACATACCGAAGTATCGGAGGGTTTACCGGAACCCCCGGAGGAAAGATATGGGCCATATGGGCCATATGAGGGAGGCTAACCAGCCCACAAGGGTCTGGTGTGCCCCCCACAAGGGAGGAGGCCAAATTGTACTAGGGAAGGGGGCACCATCCCCCTTTCCTTCTCACTCTCCTACTCCTTCCCCCTTTCCCCCTCCGGTTAAAGGAAGGGGGGGCGAATCCAACTAGTAGTCCAAGTGGGACTCCTCCCACTTGGCGTGCCTAGGGACGGCCTCCTCTCCCTCCCTCCTTTATATACGGGGGCGGGGAGGCACCTCAAGGACATCAATTGTTCGTAGCTATGTGCGGTGCCCCCCTCCACCATTTACTCCTCCGGTCATATTGTCGTACTGCTTAGGCGAAGCCCTGTGCGGATCACATCACCATCACCGTCACTATGCCGTCGTGATGACGGAACTCATCTACTCCTTCGACCCTCTGCTGGATCAAGAGCTCGAGGGACGTCATTGTGCTGAACGTGTGCAGAACTCGGAGGTGTCGTACGTTCGGTACTCGATCGGTCGGAACGAGAAGACGTTCAGCTACATCAACCGCGTTGAGCAAACGCTTCCGCTTTCGGTCTACGAGGGCATGTGGACACACTCTCCCCCTCTCATTGCTATGCATCTCTGGTACGTCTCCAACGTATCTATAATTTTTGATTGTTCCATGCTATTATATTATCTGTTTTGGATTTTTAATGGGCTTTAATGTGCTCTTTTATATTATTTTTGGGACTAACCTATTAACCGAGGGCCGAGTGCCAGTTTCTGTTTTTTTGCCTATTTTAGAATTTTGCAGAAAAGGAATACCAAAGGGAGTCCAAACGGAATGAAACCTTCGCGATGATCTTTCTTGGACCGAAAGCAAACAAGAAGACTTGGAGATGAAGTCAGGGACGTAACGAGGAGGCCACAAGGGAGGAGGGCGCGCCTAGGGGGTAGGCGCGCCCCCACCCTCGTGGGCCCCTTGTAGCTCCCCTTACCTAGTTCCTTCGCCTATATATACTCTTATACCCTAAAAACATCAAGGGGAGCCACAAAACCCCTTTTCCACCACCGCAACCTTCTGTACCCATGAGATCCCATCTTGGGGCCTTTTCCAGTGATCTGTCGGAGGGGGGTTTGATCATGGAGGGCTTCTACATCAACACCATTACCTCCCCGATGAAGCGTGAGTAGTTTACCACAGACCTTCGGGTCCATAGTTATTAGCTAGATGGCTTCTTCTCTCTCTTTGATTCTAAATACCAAGTTCTCCTCGATGTTCTTGGAGATCTATTTGATGTAATACTCTTTTGCGGTGTGTTTGCTGAGATCCAATGAATTGTTGATTTATGAACAAGATTGTCTATGAATATTATTTGGTTCTTCTCTGAATTATTATATGCATGCTTTGATATCTTTGCAAGTCTCTTCGAATTATCAGTTTAGTTTGGCCTACTCGATTGATCTTTCTTGCCATAGCAGAAGTGCTTAGCTTTAGGTTCAATCTTGCGGTGTCCTTTCCCAGTGACAGTAGGGGCAACAAGGCACGTATTGTATTGTTTCCATCGAGGATAAGAAGATGGGGTTTTCATCATATTGCTTGAGTTAATTCCTTTACATCATGTCATCTTGCTTAATGCGTTACTCCGTTCTTTATGAACTTAATACTCTAGATGCATGTTGGATAGCGGTCGATGTGTGGAGTAATAGTAGTAGATGCAGGAAGGAGTTAGTCTAGTTGACACGGACGTGATGCCTATGTTCATGATCATTACCTTAGATGTCATCATAATTATGTGCTTTTCTATTAATTGCTCGGCAGTAATTTGTTCACACACCGTAATATATGATATCTTGAGAGAAGCCACTAGTGAAACCTATGGCCCCCGGGTCTCTTTTCCATATTATTGAATCTCATTTACATCTTGCTAGCTTCCGATCTATTATTTTGCAATCTTTACTTTCCAATCTGTAAACCAAAAATACCAAAAATATTTACTTTACCATTTACATCTTGAATCACTTTTGCGAGTGACCGTGAAGGGATTGACAACCCCTTTATCGCGTTGGTTGCAAGTTCTGGATTGTTTGTGCAGGTATTCAGTGACTTGTGTGTTGTCTTATACTGGATTAATACCTTGGTTCTCAAGACTGAAGGAAATACTTATGCTACTTTGCCATCACCCTTTCCTCTTCAAGGGAAAACCAACACAAGCTCAAGAGGTAGCAATCTTCCTAGATAGATCTTGCATGAGTGTAGGAATTTTTTTGAAATTGCATCCTATGTTTCCCAATAGTGGCATCCGAGCTAGGTCTATGCGTAGATGATATGCACGAGTAGAACACAAAGAGTTGTGGGTGGTGATCGTCATACTGCTTACCACTAATTTCTTATTTTGATTTGGCGGTATTGTTGGATGAAGCAGCCCGGATCAACCTTACATGACCGTGTTCATGAGACCGGTTCCACCGATAGACATGCAACTAGTTTTGCATAAATGTGGCTAGTGGGTGTCTGCTTCTCCAACTTTAGTTGAATCGAATTTGACTGCGGCCGGTCCTTGTGAAGGTTAAAACAGCAAACTTGATAAATCACCGTTGTGGTTTTTGTGCCGTAGGTAAGTACGGTTCTTGCTAGAAACCCCTATCAGCCATGTAAAACTTGCAACAACAAAGTAGAGGACGTCTAACTTGTTTTTGCACGGCATGTTGTGATGTGATATGGTTAAGACATGATGTGATATACGTTGTTGTATGAGATGATCATGTTTTGTAAAAGTTATCGGTAACTGGCAGGAGCCATATGGTTGTCACTTTATTGTATGAAATACAAATGCCATTTAATTGCTTTACTTTATCACTCAGCGGTAGTGGTAGTCGTACAAGCAATAGTTGGCGAGACGACCACGACGCTACGATGGAGATCAAGGTGTCAAGCCGGTGAACATGGAGATCATGACGTTGCTTTGGTGATGGAGATCAAAAACACAAGATGATGATGGCCATATCATGTCATATATTTTGATTGCATGTGATGTTTATCTTTATGCATCTTATTTTTCTTAGTACGACAGTAGCATTATAAGATGATCCCTTACTAAAATTTCAAGGCATAAGTGTTCTCCCCGAGTATGCACCGTTGCGAAAGTTCTTCGTGCAGAGACATCACGTGATGATCGGACATGGTTTAGTTGATTTGGATCATGTATCATTTATATGAATTGTGGGATGTCTATCTAAGTGGGAGTTCTTAAGTAATATGATTAATTGAACTTAATTTATCATGAACTTAGTCCTGATAGTATTTGCAAATTATGTTGTAGATCAATAGATCGTGTTGTAGCTCCCCTATGTTTTTGATATGTTCCTAGAGAAAACTAAGTTGAAAGATGATAGTAGAAATGATGCAGACTAGGTCTGTGATCTGAGGATTATCCTCATTGCTGCACTGAAGAATTATGTCCTTGATGCACCGCTAGGTCACAGACATATTGCAGGAGCAGATGGAGCCGTTATGAACATTTGGCTAGCTCAATATGATGACTACTTGATAGTTTAGTACACCAGGCTTTACGGCTTAGAAACCGGCACTTCAAAAATGTTTTGAATGCCGCGGAGCATATGAGATGTTCCAAGAGCTGAAATTTGTATTTCAGGCTCATGCCCGTGTCGAGAGGTATGAGACCTCTGACAAGTACTTCGCTGAGAATAGCTCATCTAGTGAGCATGTGCTCAGAATGTCTGGGTACTACAATCGCTTGAATCAAGTGGGAGTTAATCTTCCAGATAAGATAGTGATTGAAAGAGTTCTCTAGTCACCATCACCAAGTTACTGGAACTTCGTGATGAACTATAATATGCAAGGTGAAAGGATTGATGTAGTTGACTAGAGGGGGTGAATAGGCAACTAACAATTTTTAGCATTTCTTTACCAAATTAAACTTTGCATCAAAGTAGGTTGTCTAGATATGCAACTAGGTGAGCAACCTATATGATGCAACAACAATAAGCACACAAGAAAGCAAGGGATATAACACAATATAGCTTGCACAAGTCAAGGTGAGAGATAACCAAAAGCGGAACCGATGGAGACGAGGATGTGTTACCGAAGTTCCTTCTTTAAGGGGAAGTACTTCTACGTTGGAGCGGTGTGGAGGCACAATGCTGCCCAAGAAGCCACTAGGGCCTTCATATTCTCCTCAGACCCTCACACAATGCGAGATGCCGTGATTCCACTATTGGTGCCCTTGGTGGTGGCGACCGAACCTTTACAAACAAGGCTGGGGGATTCTTCACAACTGAATTGGAGGCTCCCAACGACACCACGAAGCTTCACCACAATGGACTATGGCTCTGCAGTGACCTCAACCATCTAGGGTGCTCAAACACCCAAGAATAACAAGATCCGCAAGTGATTAGTGGGGGAATCAAATTTCTCTTGCTGGAAGTGTAGATCGAGGCCTTCTCAACCAATCCCTTGAGAATCAACAAGTTTGATTGGCTAGGGATAGAGATCGGGCGAAAATGGAGCTTAGAGCATCAATGGAGCTTAGAGATGGAAGAGGTAGTCCACTCGGAGAAGACGACTCCCCTTTTATAGTCAAGGGACAAATCCAACTGTTATCCACTTAACCAACCCGCAACATGCGGTAATACCGCACCAGCCAAGCGGTACTACCGCAAGGCGTCATGGTACTACCATGAGGCGGTGCGGTACTACCGCACCCATGGCAGACACCAGAGGAGGCCCTTTTGTGTTGACGCTGTGAGCAGTAGAACCGCCTAAGCGGTACTACCGTGCGCCCTTGCGGTACTATCGCAAGGTAGGGCTTGACTGGGCTGGGAAGGCACAGATGAATAAAATTACATCCATGTCTACTGCTACGTCTTGATCTAGCGTTGGTTTTCCCCGAAGAGGAGAGGGTGATGCAGCAAAGTGTAGCGTAAGTATTTCCCTCAGTTTTGAGAACCAAGGTATCAATCCAGTAGGAGGCTCCTCAAAAGTCCCACGCACCTACACAAACAAACTGAGAACTCGCAACCAACGCAATAAAGGGGTTGTCAATCCCTTCATGGCCACTTGCGAAAGTGAGATCTAATAGAGATAGTATGATAAGATAAATATATTTTTGGTATTTTATGATATAGATGAAACAAAGTGAAGATGCAAATAAAAGTAGATTGAAAGCAAATATGATAAGAGATAGACCCGGGGGCCATAGGTTTCACTAGAGGCTTCTCTCGAGAGCATAGGTATTACGGAGGGTGAACAAATTACTATCAAGCAATTGATATAAAAGAGAATAATTATGCCGTTATCTAGGCATGATAATGTATATAGGCATCACATCCATAACAAGTAGACCGACTCCTGCCCGCATCTACTACTATTACTCCACACATCGACCGCTATCCAGCATGCATCTAGAGTATTAAGTTCATAAGAACGGAGTAACGCATTAAGCAAGATGATATGATGTAGAGGGATAAACTCATGCAATATGATATAAACCCCATCTTGTTATCCTCGATGGCAACAATACAATACGTGTCTTGCAACCCTTTCTGTCACTGGGTAAGAACACCGCAAGATTGAACCCAAAGCTAAGCACTTCTCCCATGGCAAGAAAGATCAATCTAGTAGGCCAAACCAAACCGATAATTCGAAGAGACTTGCAAAGATAACTCAATCATACATAAAAGAATTCAGAGATGATTCAATTAATATCCATAGATAAATCTAATCATAAACCCACAATTCATCGGATCTCGACAAACACACCGCAAAAAGAGATTACATCGAATAGATCTCCACAAGAGAGGGGGAGAACATTGTATTGAGATCCAAAAAGACAGAAGAAGCCATCTAGCTAATAACTATGGACCCGTATGTATGTGGTAAACTACTCACAACTCATAGGAGGGGCAAGGATGTTGATGTAGAGGCCCTCCATGGTCGATTCCCCCTCCGGCAGAGTGTCGGCGAAGGCTCCAAGATGGGATCTTGCGGATACAGAAGGTTACGGTGGTGGAAATTGTGTTCCGTGGTGCCCCTGGATGTTTTCGGGGTCCGTGGATATATATAGGAGGAAGAAGTACGTCGGTGGACGCCCGAGGGGCCCACGAGAAATGGGGGCGCGCCCTACAGGGGGGGCGCCCTCCTATCTCGTGGGGCCCTCGGAGCTTTCTTGACTTGCACTCCAGGCTCTCCGGATCAGATTTGTTCCAAAAATAACGCCCCCGAAGGTTTCATTCCGTCTGGACTCCGTTTGATATTCCTTTTCTTCGAAATACTGAAATAGGCAAAAAAAACAGCAATATGGGCTGGGCCTCCGGTTAGTAGGTTAGTCCCAAAAATGATAATAATGTATAAAATAAAGCCCATAAACATCCAAAAAGGTAATATAATAGCATGGAACAATCAAAAATTATAGATACGTTGGAGACGTATCAAGCATCCCCAAGCTTAATTCCTGCTCGTCCTCGAGTAGGTAAATGATAAAAAGAGTATTTTTGATGTGGAATGCTAACTAGCATAATTCATAATGTAATTTTCTTTCATTGTGGCATGAATGTTCAGATCCAAATAATACAAAATAAAAGTTCATATTGACATAAGAAACAGTAATACTTCAAGCATACTAAGCAAGTAATCATGTCTTCTCAAAATAGCATGGCCAAAAGAAAGTTATCCCTACAAAATCATATAGTTTGGCTATGCTCTATCTTCATCACACAAAGTATTTAATCATGCACAACCCCAATGACGAGCCAAGCAATTGTTTCATACTTTAATAATCTCAAACTCTTTCAACTTTCACGCAATACATGAGCGTGAGCCATGGACATAGCACCATATGTGGAATAGAATGGTGGTGGTGGAGAAGACAAAAAAGGAGAAGATAGTCTCACATCAACTAGGCGTATCAACGGGCTATGGAGATGCCCATTAGTAGATATCAATGTGAGTGAGTAGGGATTGCCATGCAACTGATGCACTTGAGCTATAAATATATGAAAGCTCAACAAAAGAAAACTAGTGGGGGTGCATCCAACTTGCTTGCTCACGAAGACATAGGGCATTTTGAGGAGGCCCATCATTGGAATATACAAGCCAAGTTCTATAATGAAGAATTCCCACTAGTATATGAAAGTGACAACATATGAGGCTCTCTATCATGAAGATCATGGTGCTATTTTGAAGCACAAGTGTGGAAAAAGAGATAGTAGCATTGTCCCTTCTCTCTTTTTCTCTCATTCTTTTTTTCTTTCTTTTCTTTCTTTTTTTTCTTTTGGCCTTCTTTATTTTTCTTTTTCTTTTTGGCCTTTCTCTCTTTTTTTTCTTTTTTTTTCTTTTTGTAAAGTCCGAAGTCTCATCCCGACTTATGGGGGAATCATAGTCTTCATCATCCTTTCCTCACTAGGACAATGCTCTAATAATGAAGATCATCACACTTTTATGGATTTACAACTCAAAGCTAGAACAAGATATGTCTCCATGTGAATGCCTCCGGCGGTATACTGGGATATGCAATGAATCAAGAGCGACATGTATGAAGATTATGATGGTGGCTTTGCCACAAATACGATGTCAACTACATGATCATGCAAAGAGCAATATGACAATGATGAAACGTGTCATAATAAATTGAACGGTGGAAAGTTGCATGGCAATATATCGTGGAATGGCTATGGAAATGCCATAATAGGTAGGTATGGTGGCTGTTTTGAGGAAGTTATATGGTGGGTGTATGGTACCGGCGAAAATTTGCACGGTACAAGAGAGGCTAGCAATAATGGAGGGGTGAAAGGGTGCGTATAATCCATGGACTCAACATTAATCAAAAGAACTCATATACTTGTTGTAAAAATTTAGAAGGCATCAAAAACCAAAGCACTACGCGCATGCTCCTAGGGGGATAGATTGGTAGGAAAAGACCATCGCTCGTCCCCGACTGCCACTCATAAGGAAGACAATCAATAAATAACATTGTGCTCCAACTTCATCACAAAGTGGTTCACCATACGTGCATGCTACGGGAATCACAAACTTCAACACAAGCATTCTTTAAAACCATAATCTCCCAACTAGCATGACTTTAATATTACTACCTCCATATATCAAAATAATTATCAAGTATCAAGTTGATCATAGCATCCAATTCACTTTCTATGATAGTTTTTATTATACCCAACTTGGATGCTCATCATTCTAGGACCAAATTTGTAACCATAGCAAATACCGTGATGTTGTAAAAGACTCTCAAAATAATATAAGTGAAGCATGAGATACTAGCAATTTCTATAAAATTTAATCCACCACCCTGCTCTAAAAGATATAAGTGAAGTACTAGAGCAAAAACTATCAAGCTCAAAAGATATAAGTGAAGCACATAGAGTATTCTAGAAAATTTTAATCAAATAGGCTTCTTTCCAAAAGGTGTGTTACAGCAAGGATGATTTTGGTAAACTAACAAGCAAAGACCAATATAATACATGACGCTCCAAGCAAAACACATATCATGTGGCGAATAAAAATATAGCTCCAAGTAAAGTTACCAATGAACGAAGACGAAAGAGGGGATGCCTTCCCGGGGCATCCCCAAGATTAGGCTTTTGGCTATTCTTGAATATCTTGGGGTGCCTTGGGCATCCCCAAGCTTAGGCTCTTGCCACTCTTTATTCCATAGTCCATAAAAACTTTACCGAAAACATGAAAACTTCACAACACAAAACTCAACAGGAAATCTTATAAGCTCCGTTAGTGAAAGAAGACAAAACCACCACATAAGGTACTGTAATGAACTCATTCTTTATTTATTTGGGTGTTAAAACTACTTTATTCCAGCTTCCTTATGGTTTATAAACGAATTTATTAGCCATAGATTCATTGAAATAAGCAAACAACACACGAAAAACAGAATCTGTCAAAAACAGAACAGTCTGTAGAAATCTGTAACTAACGCAAACTTCTGGAACTCTAAAAGTCCTACCAAAATAGGACGTACTGTTAAATTTGTTTATTTATCAGAAGCAAAAAGAATCAATGCAAAAGCTCTTTTCTGTGATTTATTGATTTTTTTCTCGTGAGCGCAAAGTTTCTGTTTTTCAGCAGAATCAAATCAACCATCATCATAGTTTATCCTATAGGTTCTACTTGGCACAAACACTAAACAAAAGATAAAAACACATCTAAACAGAAAGTAGAAACAAAATTTAACATTAAACAGGAACAAAAACAAAGAACATAAAGAAAATTGGGTTGCCTCCCAACTAGCGCTATCGTTTAACGCCCCTAGCTAAGCATAAAAGCGAAGATAGATCTAACGAGTGGCATCTTTGGCACTTGATTCATAAGTAGCACGCATGATAGATTCATAAGGTAATTTGACTTTCTTTTTTTGAAAGTGCTCCATGCCTTTCTTTATGGGAAATTGGAATCTAATGTTCCCTTCTTTCATATCAATAATCGCACCAATCGTTCTAAGAAAAGGTCTACCAAGAATAATAGGGCAAGAAAGATTGCAATCTATATCAAGAACAATAAAATCTACGGGCACCAAATTTCTATTTGCAACAATAAGAACATCATTGATCCTTCCCATAGGATTTTTAATGGTGGAATCCGCAAGGTGCAAATTTAAAGAGCAATCATCAAGATCATGGAAATCTAGAATATCACATAAAGTTTTCGGAATTGTGGAAACACTAGCACCCAAATCACACAAAGAAAAACACTCAAAATCTTTAATTCTAATCTTTATAGTAGGTTCCCACTCATCATTAAGTTTTCTAGGTATAGAAATTTCCAAATTAAGTTTTTCATCATAAGATTGCATCAAGGCATCAACAATATGTTTGGTAAAAGCTTTGTTTTGACTATAAGCATGAGGAGAATTAACAACGGATTGCAACAAGGAAATACAACCTTTTAAAGAGCAATTATCATAATTAAATTCCTTGAAATACGAGATAGTAGGTTGAACATTATTAGAAGTTGAGGATTCTCCAATCTCTCTTTTACCAAATTCAGCATTAAGATCTAAAGACTCCGAATTTTTGGGACGCCTTCTAGGCAAAGTTGATTCATCATAAGTCCCGTAATCATCAAAATTCATATTGCAAAACATAGATCTAATAGTAGACACATCAATGAGTTTAAGATCCTCATCATTATTTTCACGGAAACTAGAAGAACACGCTTTTATAAAGCTATCTTTCTTAGCACGCAATCTAGCGGTTCTTTCCTTGCACTCATCAATGGAAATTCTCATTACTTTGAGAGACTCATTGATATCATGCTTAGGAGGAGAAGGTCTAAGTTTAAGAGAATCAACATCAAGCGAAAGTCTATCAACGTTCCTAGCCAAATCATCAACTTTGAGAAAATTTTCTTCAAGCAAAGCATTAAAATTCTTTTGAGAAATCATAAATTCTTTCACACTATTCTCCAAAATCAGAGGGCATCTTATTAAAATTACCATAAGAATTATTGTAGGAATTACTAGGGAATGGTCTATCATCAAAATTTCCTCTATAAGCATTGTTTCCAAAACTATTCCTACCAACAAAATTCAAATCAATAGATTCATTGTTGTTCTCAATCAAGGAAGACAAAGGCATATCATTAGGATCGAGAGAAGTATTTTTAGTAGAAAACATCTTCATAAGTTCATCCATCTTTCCACTCAAAACATATAGCATGCACTTTTTTACTAGAAGTTCTTTCGGTGTGCCATTGAGAATAATTAGCCATAATATTATGAAGAAGTTTTGTAGCATCTCCTAACGTGATTTCCATAAAGGTGCCTCCCGCGGCCGAATCTAAGAGATTTCTAGAAGCAAAGTTCAAACCGGCATAAATTTTTTGTATAATCATCCATAAATTCAAACCATGAGTAGGGCAATTGCGAAGCATCAATTTCATTATTTCCCAAGATTGGGCAACATGCTCATGATCAACTTGTTTAAAATTCATAATATCGTTCCTAAGAGTGATGATCTTAGCGGGAGGAAAATACTTAGAGATAAAAGCATCTTTGCACTTGTTCCAAGAATCAATACTATTTTTAGGCAAAGACGAAAACCAAACTTTAGCACGATCTCTAAGTGAAAATGGAAATAACTTCAATTTGACAATATTGTTATCCGTATCTTTCTTCTTTTGCATATCACACAAGTCAACAAAAAAATTTAGATGAGTAGCGACATCTTCACTAGGAAGGCCGCGCGAATTGATCTTTCATAAGAAGATTCAGCAAAGCAACATTGATTTCACAAGACTCAACATCATTAAGAGGAGCAATCGGAGTACTAAGGAAATCATTATTATTGGTATTCGGGAAATCACACAACTTGGTATTATCTTGTGCCATGGCAACAAGTAATCCAACACACAAGCAAACAGAAAACGGCAAACGGAAAAGAGAAGAGGAGATTGGGAAAGAGAGGGCGAATAAAACGGCAAGGGTGAAGTGGGGGAGAGGAAAACGAGAGGCAAATGGCAAATACTGTAAATGCGAGGGAGATGAGTTTGTGATGGGTACTTGGTATGTTTTGACTTGAGCGAAGACCTCCCCGGCAACGGCGCCAGAAATCCTTCTTGCTACGTCTTGAGCTAGCGTTGGTTTTCCCTGAAGAGGAGAGGGTGATGCAGCAAAGTGTAGCGTAAGTATTTCCCTCAGTTTTGAGAACCAAGGTATCAATCCAGTAGGAGGATCCTCAAAAGTCCCATGCACCTACACAAACAAACTGAGAACTCGTAACCAACGCAATAAAGGGGTTGTCAATCCCTTCACGGCCACTTGCGAAAGTGAGATCTGATAGAGATAGTATGATAAGATAAATATATTTTTGGTATTTTATGATATAGATGCAAGAAAGTAAAGATGCAAATAAAAGTAGATTGAAAGCAAATATGATAAGAGATAGACCCGGGGGCCATAGGTTTCACTAGAGGCTTCTCTCGAGAGCATAGGTATTACGGTGGGTGAACAAATTACTGTCAAGCAATTGATAGAAAAGCGAATAATTATGACGTTATCTAGGCATGATCGTGTATCTAGGCATCACATGCATAACAAGTAGACCGACTCCTACCTGCATCTACTACTATTACTCCACACATCGACCGCTATCCAGCGTGCATCTAGAGTATTAAGTTCATAAGAACGGAGTAACGCATTAAGCAAGATGATATGATGTAGAGGGATAAACTCATGCAATATGATATAAACCCCATCTTGTTATCCTCGATGGCAACAATACAATACGTGTCTTGCAACCCTTTCTGTCACTAGGTAAGAACACCGCAAGATTGAACCCAAAGCTAAGCACTTCTCCCATGGCAAGAAAGATCAATCTAGTAGGCCAAACCAAACCGATAATTCCAAGAGACTTGCAAAGATAACTCAATCATACATAAAAGAATTCAGAGAAGATTCAATTAATATCCATAGATAAATCTGATCATAAACCCACAATTCATCGGATCTTGACAAACACACCGCAAAAAGAGATTACATCGAATAGATCTCCACAAGAAAGGGGGAGAACATTGTATTGAGATCCAAAAAGAGAGAAGAAGCCATGTAGCTAATAACTATGGACCCGTAGGTCTGTGGTAAACTACTCAAAACTCATAGGAGGGGCAAGGATGTTGACGTAGAGGCCCTCCATGGTCGATTCCCCCTCCGGCAGAGTGCCTGCGAAGGCTCCAAGATGGGATCTCGTGGATACAGAAGGTTACGGTGGTGGAAATTGTGTTTCGTGGTGCCCCTGGATGTTTTCGAGGTCCGTGGATATATATAGGAGGAAGAAGTACGTCGGTGGACACCCGAGGGGCCCACGAGACAGGGGGGCGCGCCCTACAGGGGGGCGCGCGCCCTCCTATCTCATGGGGCCCTCGGAGCTTTCTTGACTTGCACTCCAGGCTCTCCGGATCAGATTTGTTCCAAAAAAAACGCCCCCAAAGGTTTCATTCCGTCTGGACTCCATTTGATATTCCTTTTCTTCGAAATACTGAAATAGGCAAAAAAAACAGCAATATGGGTTGGGCCTCCGGTTAGTAGGTTAATCCCAGAAATGATAATAATGTATAAAATAAAGCCCATAAATATCCAAAACAGGTAATATAATAGCATGGAACAATCAAAAATTATAGATACGTTGGAGACGTATCATCTACTTTCGCTGAGGTTAGATCGGTGCAAAAGTCTGATACGGTACTACCGCATCCAGGGAGCGGTACTACCGCATAGGGTGCAGATGTAAAAAATTACATTTGCCCCTACTTTCGTGCGAGAGCAGTACTGGGCCAGAAGTCACGGTACTACCGTGACCGCGGAGCGGTACTACTGCAAGGATGTGCGGTACTACCGTATCCCCGCACGGTACTATCGTGAGCCTCTGCAGTACTGCCGCTCCCTTGAGCAGTAGTACCGTACGCCACAACATACTACCACTTGGAGTCATTCATTTTGCAAAGACACGAATAATAGATCGGAGCTCCAAAGAGGCAAGGGGAAAGGAGGTGTAAAGGAACAGATGTGTACGTGATGATTTCACCCTAACCTTTCCAAAGCAGACCCCCTCTTAATAGTATGGCTTTCCTACGACACAAATCCACCAAAAGGAATCATAGAAAAACACCGTCTTCACTAGGCTCTAAGGGATAACGAATCATCTTGTGCCTAAACATGAGATATCTGAAATGCTCAACGCACACGATTAGTCCGCAAAAGCATTGTCATCAATCACCAAAACCACATAGGGTGAAGTATGCCCTTACAATCTCCCCCTTTTTGGTGGATTGATGAAAATACGGGATTTGCACATAAGAGTACACAAATGAATATAAGCAAACCCAACATCTACAAAATATAGGCAGGCTCCCCATAGATGTGTGCACTCTATATGAATGCTTTGGACTCCACGACACACATACTAGGATCAACACTCCCCCTATATTTTATAGACAAGGCATGCCTTGCAACAATATAGCTAACTCTATGCATGGAGGCAAGGCAATGAATATGAACATAAAGAGAAGGGCACAAGATAGCATAGGCTCACGAACTACTAAGCAAAGAAGACAATAAGATACGCTAGAGTGCATATGTATTACATCATATGATAGGATACCATGTCTCACACGCACAAACTCAACCAAAGCAACACAAACGAAGTTCCAATGAAACAAAAGAAAAGACACGAACGAAAGCAAATCCTACACTCTCTCCCCCTTTGACATCGAGACACCAAAAAGGGCAGAGAGGAAAACTATAACATAGGTGGTATCATCCTCTATAAAGGTCACTCCTCATGCTCCTCATCGGACTCTGCAGCTTGAATGGTCTCCTCCTCAGACTCGTTCGACTGATATCCCCGCTTGGCTATCCAGTCAGCCTCCAGAGTGACGTTCACCTTGGACCCACTCTCCACAATCTCGCCAAAGGTCCTCAAGATCCTCTTTTCGCGCTGGCGACTCTCCTTGGAAGCAACATGGGACTTGTACTGCCCCTTTGCTTGCATGCAGAATAGGGTCTTCATCTTGGCCTTCAGCTTCTTAGCCCATGAGGGCTTAGTGGAAGGAGGGGCATACCCCTCAGAGCTATCCTCAGCCTCCTCCTCCTCCTCAGCCTCATCCTCATCCTCATCCACATCCATCTGAGCAGCCGCTGCCTCAGCACGGGTAGTGGTGTTAGCCCACTGGCTCTTGATGCGGAGCTTGATGGGCTCATGATGAATCCAGTCGGGGGCAACAAACTCATCATCAGGATAGAGCTTCTACCAAGTCTTCATGATCAAGAGAAGCGGGTGGGGTCCATAGATGGGTACCTTAGGGTTGAACACTGCAAACTGTGGCTCGCACCACATGATATGTGAGACATCAGGTGGTTGCGTGTGAGCATGAAGCGCCTCCTCACAAATAAGCATCATATCCACGATATAGGCATGCACCTTATCCTTGTCACCAATGCGCAGAAAGAGAGAGTTGCGGAAGATCCGATGCATGATGTCAAGGAAAGAGTTCAGCACCCATGCCTTCTTGCTATTGGGAAGCGTCTTCTCAACAAACAAGGGTTGAAGCTTGTTGTTGCTGGCTGACTCGGGGTTGGCATGAGGGCGAACACCAACAGGCGTGTTGAGCCCCTCATCAGGAACCTGAAGCAAATCCATGAAGGCCTTCCACTTGGTAGTCATTTGTTGTCCATTGGTCATCCAGGTCATGGCCCATTCCTCATCAGTATGAAAGTGTACCGAAGCAAAGAACTTGGACAATCGTCGGGTCATAGTCCAGGTGAAAAGTAAGCAAGTGCTCAATGCCAAATTGATCCACCAGGTCCAAAGCCTCACCAAAATAGTCATGGTGCTTATCCTGCCTCATATGATTCATGTCAATCCAGTGCACATCCATGTAAATGTTCTGCTTGGCCTTGATCACATCCAGATAGATAAGATTCTGCTGCTTGGTCCAGAACAAATCATTCCCTCTGAAGTTTGCACGGGGATTCACATAGGGGTTGATCTTCCTTCGAGTGACAAACTCAGCCAGTGGTATCTCATCCATGCCCATTGTTGGCTCCTTGATCTTGGTGGCGGTGGACTTGGTTCTGCATTGGGGGGCATTGGAGCCCTCGGGAGCTTCATCTTGGTTGTGCAGGGGCTTCGAGCTAGTGTCATGGACAGGATTCGACCGACGGACATTGGAATTGGAGCCACCACCTATGACACACAACACAAGAACACGCAAGAGAAGCGAGAAGGATCAATGCAAAGACCATAGCAAAACAGATGAAACAAGTAGAAATAACACTGGGTAGTTGCCACAGGGAAGGTTCGACTGCAACAGTAGTACCGCACCGTTGTGTGCAACTAAAATTTTACTATTGCTCCAGCCGCGGTAGTACCGCACCAGGATGGCACGGTAGTACCGCGCCTGGAGCGGAAGTAAAATTTTACTTCCGTGCCACGTGGGGTAGTGCCACTCCTAAGGAGCGGTAGTACTGTAGGAGGCGACAAGGTCAGAGCGGCAGTATCGCACGGGAGGTGCGGTAGTACTGCTCGGGGTTGGATCTGGGGAGAATCAGACCTGGGCACAGCCGCAACAGCGGAGCGGTACTACGGTTGATCAAAAGATCCATGGGCAACATACCAAATAGCATCTCTACAGCACTACCACTCTCCTCCATCCTACTCTTGCAAAGATTTGGCCTAATATCTCAAGAACAACATGCATCTTCCCAAAAACCTAGAGACAAAACAACGAAGCAAAGAGCAAGGGATTTGGGGAGAATCCTTGTTCCATGGCAAGAGGGAGAGGTGGGGAACGATCCCACCGGTCGGAATGCGAGGAGAGTGGCCGGAGACGGAGATCCAGCGAGGTCCTCCGGTGCCATTCTTGGATAGGAGAGAGAGAGACGACGTGGGGAAAATGAGTTGAATGAGTATGGGGGCATTTAGAACTCCCCCACCTGCTCTTAACCCCCACGCTCTCATGATTGCGCGGTAGTACCGTGGGTCATTACGGTAGTACCGTTCAGGCGGAAGTACCACACGCTGGGCGGTGGTACCGCTTGTCCAGCGGTAGTAAAAAATTACTATCATGCTAGTTGCAGTAGTACCGTGCATAGTTCCTGCGGTAGTACCGTGGCAAGCCACGATAGTGCCGTAGACCCAAGAAAATGCAAGTTTAGCAAACAAGAGAGTAAAACAGCCTTTGCAACGCAACCTTCACGCAAATGGACACACAACCACACACAACCACGACACAACAAGAAGGAAAAATACAAGAAGGAATAAGCACAAGCAACGACCTCTCAAGAGGAGAGGATGGTGGCCGAAGCCACCTATGTTTGATTCAATTGGTATGGCACCGCGAAGAATTATCCTTGGTCCCATGACCAGAACTCGTCTTTGAAGCACATGTACCATAAAAAATGGCTAATGTGAAAGAGTTTATCAATTTATGCATAATGGGGGGAGGGAGAGTTCATTGAGTGAACCAACACTCCCCCTATGTCCATGCATACACCTAAACAAGATATCAAGTTGAGTATGGTGGGGTGTGCAAGGGTTCAAGCTACATTGCTCGAATCAATGATATTTAGTTCATGCCTTAACTTGCGAAATCTTGCTTCATCCAAGGGCTTCGTGAAAATATCTGCAAGGTTATCACAAGTGTTGACATACTTGAGCTTGATCTCCCCTCGCCTAATGTGATCCCGAATGAAGTGATACCGAATATCAATATGCTTCGTCTTGAAGTGTTGCACCGGGTTGAGAGAGATCTTGATGGCACTTTAATTGTCACATCAAAGAGGCACTTCATCACAAGTGACACTGTAATCCTTCAAAGTTTGCCTCATCCATAGAAGTTGATCACAACAACTACCGGCAGCCACATACTCCGCTTCGGTGGACGAGAGACACACACAACTTTGCTTCTTAGAAGACCAACTCACCAAAGAGCAACCAAGAAATTGGCACCCTCAAGAGGTGGACTTCCTATCCACTTTGTCTCCGGCCCAATCTGAGTCTGAGTAGCCCAAAAGATCGAAGTTGCCTCCTCTTGGGTACCACAAGCCAAATTTTGGGGTATGAGCCAAATATCAAAAGATTTGCTTGACCGCCACAAAGTGGCTTTCCTTATGTGCGGCTTGAAACCATGCACAAATTCCCACACTCAACATGATATCCGGTCTAGATGCACAAAGGTAATGCAAGGAGCCAATCATGGAGTGATATACCTTTTGATCCACTGCTTTACCATTGGGATCTATATCAAGTTGGCATTTGAGGGCATTGGAGTGGAGGCTGGCTTGACATCACTTAGCTTGAATCTCTTGAGCATGTCTTGAGTGTACTTGGCTTGGTTGATGAAGGTTCCTTCTCTTCTTTGCTTGATTTCGAACCCAAGAAAGAACTTCAACTCTCCCATCATAGACATCTTGAACTTTGAGGTTATGAGAGCGGCAAATTCCTCATTGAAAGCTTTGTTAGGGGAACCAAAGATAATGTCATCAACATATAGTTGGCATACGAACAACTCCCCTTTGACCTTCTTAGTAAAAAGAGTGGGGTCGATTTTCCCAATTTCGAACCCACGATCTTGCAACAACTCGGTAAGATTCTCATACCACACACGTGGGGCTTGTTTAAGGCCATAGAGTGCCTTGTCAAGTTAGTACACATGATCGGGGAAATAGGGATCCTCGAAGCCCGGGGGTTGTTTGGCATACACCAACTCATTAATAGGACCATTAAGAAAATCACTCTTCACATCCATTTGTTGCAACTTGAAATTATGATGAGAAGCATAAGAAATCAACAAACGAATATATTCAAGGCGAGCAAAGGGAGCAAAGGTTTCACCGTAGTCGATACCCTCGACTTGGGAGTAGCCTTGTGCCACCAGACGAGCATTGTTGCGAACAATGATCCCATGAGCATCTTGCTTGCTCTTGAATATCCACTTGGTTCCAATGACATTATGATTTCGTGTTGTCCTTGGCACCAATCTCCACACTTGCTATGCTCGAAGTTGTTGAGTTCCTCATGCATGGCATTGAGCCAATCCGGATCCTTGAGCGCCTCATAGACCTTTTGGGGTTCGACACAAGAAACAAACGTGTGATGTTCACAATAGTTTGCTGATTGTCTACGAGTGCTTTCCCCCTTTCTTATGCTTCCAAACACATTCTTCATGAGCTGAACTTTGGTTGTGAGCTTGGATGCAATCTTAGTGACATGACGCTCCAATTCCTCCTCGGGTGTAAGAAGAGGAGTGGAAACTCGATCACCTTGAGCGTCGTCTTGAGCTTGTTCGTGATCTTGAGGTTGCTCTTGATCTTGAACTTGCTCGGAGGGAAGAACTCGACCTTGGACATCACTTGGTGGCTCACCACCATCTTGAGGTTGATCTTGCCCTTGATCTTGTTCACTTGGTTGAGGGCCTTCACTTTGTTCTTCGGAAGCGTGTGGGTCTTGGGTCGGTGATGGCTCCATTTGAGTGGAGCTTTGTCCTTCTCCTTCGGCCATAAGGGGTTCTTCAATGGGTAGGATATGACCAAAACCCATTCTTCTTATGGCTTGGGGAGGAATTTCATCACCTACATCACAAGTATCACTTTGCTCCACTTGGGAGCCATTATTCTCGTCAAACTCCACGTTACACGTCTCCTCAATGAGTCTCGTGGACTTGTTGAGGACACGGTAAGCATGAGAGTTTGTAGCATAACCAACAAATATGCCCTCATGAGCTCTAGCCTCAAATTTAGACAAATGAACACATTTCTTGAGAATGAAACAGTTACAACCGAACACCCGAAAGTACTTGAGGTTGGGCTTGTTACCGGTGAGTATTTCATATGGAGTCTTGTTCAAGACTTTGTGGAGATAGACCCAATTGGATGCATGAAACGCGGTGTTGATGGCTTCAGCCCAAAAGTTGTAAGGAGACTTGAACTCCGCCATCATGGTCCTTGTCGCATCCATCAGTGTCCGATTCTTCCTCTCCACAACACCATTTTGTTGAGGGGTGTATGGTGCAGAATATTGATGCTTGATCCCCTCATCACTAAGAAACTCATCCAAGGTGTAGTTCTTGAACTCGGTGCCGTTGTCACTTCTTATTGTCAAGATCTTTGCATCATGTTGACGTTGAGCTTCATTTGCAAAGTCGATGACAGTTTGTTGAGTCTCACTCTTCCTCTTGAAGAAATATACCCAAGTGTACCTTGAGTAATCATCGACAATCACCAATCAATAATTTCTACCCCCAAGACTATCAAAGGATGGAGGCCCAAAGAGATCCATGTGAAGGAGCTCCAAGGGTCTCTTCGAGTAGATGATAGTCGAGGGAGGGTGAGCCTTCTCATGTAACTTCCCTTCGATACAAGCACTGCAAGCATGATCTTTGGCAAAGCTAACAGTTTTAGTCCACGGACATGGTCCCCCTTGAGAAGACTTTTAAGATCTCATATTGACATGGGATAAACGGCGATGCGAAAGCCACCCCACATCAACTTTAGCCATTATGCATGTCACGGTCTTAGTTGGTCGCTCTGAAAAGTTAATCACATAAATATCGTTCTCGACATGCCCAACAAAGGTTAATTTAAGAGTCTTGCTCCACAATAGGGACGGTATCAATATCAAAGAATGTGGCAAAACCCATGATTGCAAGTTGATGAACGGAAAGTAAATTGTATGCACGGGACTCAACAAGCATGACTTTCTCAATCCTGAGATCATGAAAAATGACCACCTTGCCAAGACCCAATACCTTAGAAGACGAGGCATCACCCCACTCTACATTGGTGGGCATAGATGGGATCTTGTGCACGTCCATCACCAAGTCCTTGCTTCCGGTCATATGATTTGTGGCTCCACTATCGAGCAACCATGATCCCCCACCAGAAGCAAACACCTACAAGAGATCAATGCTTGGTTTTAGGTACCCATTTTGTAATGGGTCCTTTGATGTTAGTAACAAGGGTCTTAGGAACCCAAATAGACCATTCAATTTACTCATAAGGAGAACCAACAAATTTAGCATAAACATGCCCATCACTAGCACGGCACAACACATAAGTAGGGTTAAAGTCGCCGGCTTTGTTGGAAGGGGTGGCATTGCCCTTTTTGACATCACCATCCTTCACATTGTTCTTCTTCTCCTTAGAAGCACCCTCTCCCTCCTTCACAAAAGTTTTCTTGAGAGGAGGAGGATGTTTGGCCTTGTCATTCTTCTTCTTGTTCTTGGACTTGGGTGCGAACCCAACTCCCTTCTTGGCCACAACTTCCTTTTGATTGCTCAAAAGGTCATTGAGATTCTTCTTACCTTGTATGCAAGACATAAGGCCTTTCTCAAGTTGCTCCTTCAACTTGGCAATCTCCTCCATAAGATGCACATGCTCACAACACGGGTTAGTAGCATTTGCATTCTCAATTAAGACCATATGAGGAAAAGTGGCTTTCTCCTTGGTTAGCTTAACTTGGAGTTGATCATGAGACTCCTTGAGGCTAGCATGAGCACCCTTCAAAGCCTTGTGAGCCTTGTCAAGTATATCAAACTCCTCCTTGAGTCTAGCATGGTCAACCCCAAGTTTAGCCTTCTCGGAATCGAGCACACGAGATACAACAAGAGCATGATCAACATCTTTCTTTAATTTAGCATGGTCATCAGTGTGTGACTCCTCAAGAGTCAAACGATGAACACACTCTTCCTCCAGGGCATTGGAGAGATCCGATATCTCATCGACATAGTCACAACTATGACCTTCCATCTTAGAGATGGTTTCTTCATGAGCCTCGATCATGTCATTGGCTTCACCAAGTTATTCCCAGAGAGCAACGAAGTGCTTATTGGATTTTCCCTTGAGCTTACTCATAAAAGACTCAAATTCATTTACTTCCTCATTATACCCCTCACTTTCATCAATGCAATCCGTCAAGTAAGGATTAGTAATGACGGTAGTTTTGATGTTGGGGGTTACCTTGTTGGTGGCTTTAGCCATGAGGCACTTGGCGGTGATGTTCTCGTTGGGTGAATCAAAGAGATACACCCGTGGAGTTGTGGCAATGGCAATGGAGTCCATGGCCATGGATTCACTATCTTCATCATCGTCATCATCCTCATTGTATTCTTCTTGTGCCACCAACCCTTTGATCGGAGTCTTCTTGGTGAAGTTGTTCTTGTTAGGGTAGGACTTGGCTTTGTCTTTTCGGATGAGCTTGCCACCATTGTCTTTCCGCTTCTTGTAAGGGCACTCCGCAAAAAAATGACTCACATTGCCACAATTGTAACATGTTCTCACACGTTGCTTGCCCTTGAAGCCAGTTGAGTTGTTCTTATTGAAATTGGGCCTTGAGTTCTTCTTGCTCCATAATTGCCTTGAACCAAGATCCATGTGCTCATGATAATCATATTTCGTATCTTTAGGTTTGCTCTCCTCATCTTCGTCTTCATCCTCTTCTTCTACACTAGCCTTGGCCTTCAAGGCAAGGTTGGGCTTCTTTGCTCTTTGAGAATGCAACATCGCATTGTCGGCGGTCTTGTCCAAGATCCTCATCGCCACAAACTCATCCAACACTTCACTAGAGGACAAGGTGTGGAAGTACCGCTTTTGACGGATGTCGGAGGACATGGCCTTGTGGTAAGGCATCATGGCCTTGAGGAATTTGCGCTTGATCCAATTATCATCCGTATCCTTGCTCCCATGATCTCGAAGAGAGACCACGAGAGTGGTTAATCTCCGGTAAAGGTCATGAGGTTCTTCATCTTCATTCATTGAAAACTCATCGGCTTCATCTTGCACCACTTCATAGTTGGAGAGTTGAATGCTTGCGCTTCCCTTGTAAAGAGAAACAACATGGTGCCAAGCTTCCTTGGCCACGGTGAACGGACGTAGATGAGCAATGTCTTCGGATGGAATTGCGTCTTGGATGACGAAGAGGGCATTCTCATTGAATTGATGACCCGCGGCTTCTCTCGGGGTAAAGTTGCTTGGGTCATCTGGACAGAAACCTTGCTCAATAATTCTCCAAAGATTAGTATTAACATGGTTTAAATGACATTTAAAGCGATAGACCCAAGAGTCAAAATCCTCATTTTTCACAATCTTCGGAGGAGAACTCGCATGATTTAAATGAGTGGAGGGAACCGGTCCTCCATAAGAGGTGGTTCAACATGGGCAAAGATGCCGCCACCGTTTCTACCATCAGATAAAGGAACTTTATCACTAGAAGCTTCCCCCTTATCGGAGTTGGCATCCGCCACCTTGTTAGTCGGAGCGGGCGCTTCCAAAGGTGCAGTAGATAATTTAAGACCATCAAGGAACTCTTTGAACATGCCTTTGACCTCGGTCGTCATGGAGATTTTCAATGTGTCTAAAGCCACATTGAATTCCTCACATGAGACCGGAGATCCCCCATCGGCCGTAGACGAAGAAGGATTCACACAGGGGTGCTCCTCCTCACCGTCTATGGATTCAACCATACTCTTAGGATGGTAAAGCCCTTAATTAATAGTAGAGGCTCTAATACCAATTGAAAGGATCGATATAGTTGTCTATAGGGGGGTGAATAGGTAACTAACAATTTTTAGCTTTTCTTTACCAAATTAAACTTTGGATCAAAGTAGGTTGTCTAGATATGCAATTAGGTGAGCAACCTATATGATGCAACAAAAATAAGCACACAAGCAAGAAAGGTAAATAACACAATATATCTTGCACAAGTAAAGGTGAGAGATAACCAAAAGTGGAACCGATGGAGATGAGGATGTGTTACCGAAGTTCCTTCCTTTTGAGGGCAAGTTCGTCTCTGTTGGAGCGGTGTGGAGGCACAATGCTCCCCAAGAAGCCACTAGGGCCACCATATTCTCCTCGCACCCTCACACAATGCGAGATGTCGTGATTCCACTATTGGTGCCCTTGGAGGCGGCGACCGAACCTTTACAAACAAGGTTGGGGCAATCTCCGCAACTGAATTGGAGGCTCTCAACGACACCATGAAGCTTCACCATAATGGACTAGGGCTCCACGGTGACCTCAACCGTCTAGGGTGCTCAAAAATGCAAGAGTAACATGATCCGCAAGGGATTAGTGGGGGGAATCAAATTTCTCTTGGTGGAAGTGTAGATCGAGGCCTTCTCAACCAATCCCTAGAGAATCAACAAGTTTGATTGGCTAGGGAGAGAGATCGGGCGAAAATGGAGCTTAGGGCATCAATGGAGCTTAGAGATGGAAGAGGTAGTCCACTCAGAGAAGAAGACTCCCCTTTTATAGTCAAGGGACAAATCCAACTGTTATCAACTTAACCAGCCCGCAACATGCGGTACTACCGCACCAGCCAAGCGGTACTACTACAAGGTGTCGCGGTACTACCACGAGGCAGTGCGGTTCTACCGCACCCACGACAGACACCAAAGGAGGCCCATTTGTGTTGACGCTGTGAACGGTAGAACCGCCGGAGTGGTACTACCGTGCGCCCTTGCGGTAGTACTGCAAGGCAGGGCTTGACTGGGCTGGGAAGGCATGGATGAATAAAATTACATATGTGTCTACTTCCGCTGAGGTTAGATCGGTGCAAAAGTCTGATATGGCACTACCGCATTCAGGGAGCGATACTACCACATAGGGCGCAGGTGTAAAAAGTTACATCTGCCTCTACTTCCGTGCGAGAGCAGTACTGGGCCAGAAGTCATGGTACTACCGCGACCGCGGAGCGGTACTACCGCATCCCTACATGGTACTAGCGTGAGCCTCTGCGGTACTACCGCTCGCTTGAGCAGTAGTACCGTACGCCGCATCATACTACCACTTGGAGTTGTTCATTTTGCAAAGACACGGATAACAGATCGGAGCTCCAAAGAGGCAAGGGGAAAAGAGGTGTAAAGGAACATACGTGTACATGATGATTCCACCCTAACCTTTCCAAAGCGGACCCACTCTTAATAGTACGGCTTTCCTACGACTCAAATCCACCAAAAGGAATCATAGAAAAATGTCGTCTTCACTAGGCTCCGAGGGGTAACGAATTGTCTTGTTCCTAAACATGAGATATCTAAAATGCTCAACCCACACGATTAGTCCGCAAAAGCATTGTCATCAATCACCAAAACCACATAGTGTGAAATATGCCCTTACACAAGGGATGACGAAAACGATTCTCGAGCTCTTCGCGATGCTGAAATCGGGGAAGGTACAAATCAAGAAAGAGCATCAAGTGTTGATGGTTATCAAGACCACTAGTTTCAAGAAAAAGGGCAAAAGGTAAAGAAAGGGAACTTCAAGAAGAATGACAAGCAAGTTGTCACTCCCGTAAAGAAGCCCAAAGCTGGACCTAAGCCTGAAAAACTGAATGCTTCTACTGCAAAGGAAATGGTCACTGGAAGCGGAACTATCCCAAATATTTGGCGGATAAGAAGGATGGCAAAGTGAACAAAGGTATATTTGATATACATGTTATTGATGTGTACCTTACTAAGTGCTCGTAGTAGCCCCAGTGTATTTGATACCTGTTCGGTTGCTAAGATTACTAACTCGAAACAGGAGTTGCAGCATAAATAGAGACTAGTTGAGGGTGAGGTGGCGATGTGTGCTGGAAGTGGTTCCATGATTGATATGATCGTCATCGCACACTCCCTACACTTTCGGGATTAGTGTTGAACCTAAATAAATGTTATTTGGTGTTTGCGTTGAGTATGAATATGATCAGATCATGTTTCTTGCAATATGGTTATTCATTTAAGACATAGAGTAATTGTTATTATGTTTACATGAATAAAACCTTATATGGTCATACACCCAATGTTAATGGTTTATTGAATCTCGATCGTAATGATACACATATTCATAATATTGATGCCAAAACATGCAAAGTTGATAATGATAGTGCAACATACTTGTGGCACTGCCGTTTAGGTCATATTGGTGTAAAGCGCATGAAGAAACTCCATGTTGATGGGCTTTTGGAATCACTTGATTATGAATCATTTGATACTTGTGAATCATGCCTCATGGGCAAGATGACTAAAACTCCGTTGTCCGGAACAATGGAACGAGCTAATGAATTATTCGAAATAATACATACCGATGTATGTGGTTCGATGAGTGTTGAGGCTCGTAGCGAGTATCGTTATTTTCTGACCTTCACAGATGATTTGAGCAGATATGGGTATATCTACTGAATGAAACACAAGTCTGAAACATTTGAAAAGTTCAAAGAATTTCAGAGTGAAGTGAGAATCATCGTAACAAGAAAATAAAGTTTCTACAATATGATCGTGGACGAGAATATTTGAGTTACATGTTTGGCCTTCATTTAAAACAATGTGGAATAGTTTCACAGCTCACGCCACCTGGAACACCACAGTGTAATGGTGTGTCCGAACGTCGTAACCGTACTTTATTAGATATGGTGCGATCTATGATGTCTCTTACCGATTTACCACTATCGTCTTGAGGTTATGCATTAGAGACAACCGCATTCATGTTAAACAAGGCACTGTCAAAATCCACTGAGACGACACCGTATGGACTATGGTTTGGCAAGAAACCTAAGCTGTCATTTCTTAAAGTTTGGGGATGTGACGCTTATATCAAAAGGCTTCATCCTGATAAGCTCGAACCAAAATCGGAGAAGTGCATCTTCATAGGATACCCTAAGTAAACAATTGGGTACACCTTCTGATGGGGAACATAGTAATTCAAAAACTTCCTACGATCACGCAAGATCTATCAAGGAGAAGCATAGTAACGAGACGGGAGAGTGTGTCCAAGTACCCTCGTAGACCGAAAGCGGAAGCGTTTAGTAACATGGTTGATGTAGTCGAATGTCTTCATGATCCAACCGATCCAACTACCGAACATACGGCACCTCCATGTTCAGCACACGTTCAGCATGATGACGTCCCTCGTGCTCTTGATCCAGTTGAGGACGAGGGAGAGTTCCGTCAGCATGACGGTGTGGTGACGGTGATGATGAAGTTACCATCGCAGGGCTTCGCCTAAGCACTACGACGATATGATCGAGGTGTTCAACTGTGGAGGGGGCACCGCACACTGCTAAGAGATTGTCTGTTGTCCTTTGGGGTGCCCCCCGCCCCCGTATATAAAGGAGGGAGAGGAGGAGGCCGGCGGCCAGGAGGGGTGAGGGAGTCCTGGATAAGGGGGTATCCGGACAGCCGGACTATATACTTTGGCCGGACTGTTGGACTATGAAGATACAAGACAGAAGACTTCGTCCCATGTCCGAATGGGACTCTACTTGGCGTGGAAGGCAAGCTTGGCGATCCGCATGTAGATCTCCTCCTCTGTAAACCGACTCTGTGTAACCCTAGCCCCCTCCGGTGTCTATATAAACCGGAGGGTTTAGTCCGTAGGACTCACGATCATCATCAACTATCATACCATAGGCTAGCTTCTAGGGTTTAGCCTCTCTGATCTCGTGGTAGATCAACTCTTGTAATACTCATATCATCAAGATCAATCAAGCAGGAAGTAGGGTATTACCTCCATCGAGAGGGCCCTAACCTGGGTAAACATCGTGTCCCAAGTCTCCTATTACCATTAGCCTTAGACGCACAGTTCGGGACCCCCTACCCGAGATCCGCCGGTTTTGACACTGACATTGGTGCTTTCATTGAGAATTCCTCTGTGTCGTTGCTGCAAGGCTAGATGGCTTCTCCAACCTTCAACCATGTTGTCCCGGGTGAGACTTTTCTTCCTGCATAGATCTTCGTGTTCGGCGGCTTCGCACTGCGGGCCAATTCGCTTGGCCATCTAGAGCAGATCGATAGCTATGCCCCCGACCATTAGGTCGGGTTTGGAAACCTAGACTGCGCCGCCGACATCCGCAGAGACTTGATCTTCGACAGATTCGGGCCTGTGTCAGGAGCGCCAAACAATCACGACACGCACGACCTAGATCGGCAGTTGGACAGTATTCGGAACATCGCACCTGCTACCACTCCGGACTTCGCTCCAGAGCGGTTCGTGCCTTCCAAGAATGGGTGGATGGACCCCGCCCCAGAGGCCGCACACTCCTTGGCGTTGGAGCCGAACACAGACTCCTCTCCTAAAGGGATCTGTGTCTTCGGACCCCCGGACTCACCTCCGGCCGTGTGTTCCAGGCCGCGCGCATCCGTGCCCATTGAATCTAACTGGGCTCCAGTCATGGAGTTCGCCACCCGCGGATATCTTTCAGCACTCACCCTTCGGAGACATGCTGGATTCATTAAAGTCTCTCTCTCTGACAGAAGACTCCTGGCTGAACTATGTCCGGCCCGTGTGGGATATGGAGGACGAAGAAAATCGCGACCCACCCACCACCCACTTCATAGCCACTGTCGACGACCTAACAGACATGCTTGACATCGACCCCAATAACATCGACGGTATGGACGTCGATGCAGGGGAAGATCCGAAACCACCGCTTACGGGGTGCTGGACAGCCACTTCATCATACGATGTCTACATGGTGGACACCCCCAAAGAGGACTGAGGGAGTCCTGGACTAGGGGGTGTCCGGATAGCCGAACTAACATCATTGGCCGGACTCCAAGACTATGAAGATACAAGATTGAAGACTTCGTCCGTGTCCGGGTGGGACTTTCCTTGGCGTGGAAGGCAAGCTTGGCGATACAGATATGTAGATCTCCTACCATTGTAACTGACTTTGTGTAACCCTAGCCCTCTCCGGTGTCTATATAAACCGGATGGCTTTAGTCCGTAGGACGAACAACAATCATACCATAGGCTAGCTTCTAGGGTTTAGCCTCCTTGATCTCGTGGTAGATCTACTCTTGTAACACACATCATCAATATTAATCAAGCAGGACGTAGGGTTTTACCTCCATCAAGAGGGCCCGAACCTGGGTAAAACATCGTGTCCCTTGTCTCCTGTTACCATCCGCCTAGATGCACAGTTCGGGACCCCCTACCCGAGATCCGCCGGTTTTGACGCTGACATTGGTGCTTTCATTGAGAGTTCCTCTGTGTCGTCGCCGATAGGCTCGATGGCTTCTTCGATCATCATCAACGACGCAGTCCAGGGTGAGACCTTCCTCCCCGGACATATCTTTGTATTCGGCGGGTTTGCACTGCGGGCCAATTCGCTTGGCCATCTGGAGCAGATCGAAAGCTACGCCCCTGGTCGTTAGGTCAGATTTGGAAGTTTGAACTTCACGGCTGACATTCGCGGGGACTTGATCTTCGATGGATTCGAGCCACAGCCAAGCGCGCCGCACTGTCACAACGGGCATGATTTAGCTCTGCAGCCGCACAGTACCCTGGAGGCCGCACTCGAGTCCGCTCCAATCTTCAATTCGGAGCCGACTACGCAGATCGAGGACGGGTGGCTAGACACCGCCTCGAGGGCTGGAACCTCTACGGCGATAGAGTCGAACACTGATCTTGTCCCTCATGAAGCCCGTGACTCCGAGGAGCCGGACTCCTCGCCGGACTCCGAGCCTTCCGCGCCCCCTCCGGTCGAATCCGATTGGGCGCCCATCATGGAGTTCACCACGGCGGACATCTTTCAACACTCACCTTTTGGCGACATCTTGAGTTCGCTAAAGTATCTCTCGTTACCAGGAGAGCCCTAGCCGGACTGCGGTCAGGACGATTGGGATGCGGACGACGAAGAAATTCAAAGCCCACCCACCACCCACTTAGTAGCCACTGTCGACGATCTAACCGATATGCTAGACTACGACTCCGAAGACATCGACAGTATGGACGACGATGCCGGAGACGACCAAGAACCAGCGCCTACCGGGCACTGGAAAGCCAGCTCATCATATGACATATACATGGTGGATATCCCAAAGGATGGGAAGGGCGATGGAACAGCGGAGGATGACCCCTCCAAGAAACAGCCCAAGCGCCGGTGTCAGCGGCGCCGTTCTAAATCCCGCCACAACAAGAATGAAGATTCTGGCACCGGAGATAATAACACCCCAGACAGTGCCGAAGACAACCCACTCCAGCAAGATTCAGCACAGGAGGACGGAGACGCCATCCCTCATGAGAGAGCGGCAGAAGAAGAGGTAGAGGATTATATGCCTCCCTCGGGAGACGAGGCAAGCCTCGACGACGACGAATTCGTCGTGCCTGAGGATCCCCTCGAAGAAGAGAGTTTCAAACGCAAGCTTATGGCCACGGCAAACAGCCTCAAGAAAAAGCAACAACAGCTTAGAGCTGATCAAGATCTGCTAGCCGACAGATGGACTGAAGTCCTTGCGGCCGAAGAGCATGAGCTCGAACGCCCCTCCAAAAGCTACCCTAAACGCAAGCTGCTCCCCCGATTAGAGGAGGAGGCGTATGAACCTGCATCACCAGCAGACAATACGGCTGACCGACCACCCCGTGGTCGCGACAGAGAGGCCTCTAGGCCCTTCACTAGAACCGTACCCCGGCATCGCTCGAAAAGCACAAGGCCACAGGGGAACGCTCCGGACTTACGAGATATATTGGAGGATAAGGCAAGACAATCAAGATTGATCTATGGATCGCGTGGGCGCCCCATGATACGCGACGACAACCGTCGTGCCGGACACAGTAAGTCCGGCCGGGCCGAACAAAATAGACAAAGCTCTTTTGAGCTCCGTCGTGATATCGCCCAGTACAGAGGCGCCGCACACCCACTATGCTTCACAGATGAAGTAATGGATCATCAAATCCCCGAAGGGTTTAAACCCGTGAATATTGAATCCTACGATGGCACAACAGACCCCGCAGTTTGGATCGAAGACTATCTCCTCCACATCCACATGGCCCGCGGTGACGATCTTCACGCCATCAAATATCTCCCACTCAAACTTAAAGGACCAGCCCGGCATTGGCTTAACAGCTTGCCAGCAGAGTCAATCGGGAGTCGGGAAGACCTGGAAGCCACATTCCTCGATAACTTCCAAGGCACGTATGTGCGACCACCAGACGCTGATGACCTAAGCCACATAATTCAGCAGCCAGACAAATCGGCCAAACAATTTTGGACACGGTTCTTAACCAAGAAAAACCAAATTGTCGACTGTCCGGATGCGGAGGCCCTCGCAGCCTTCAAACATAACATCCGCGACGAGTGGCTTGCCTGGCACCTGGGACAGGAAAAGCGGAAATCCATGGCAGCCCTCACATCACTCATGACCCGCTTCTCCGCGGGTGAGGACAGCTGGCTAGCACGCAGCAACAACCTCAGCAAAAATTCTGGCAGTCTGGATATCAAGGACCGTAATGGTAGGTCGCGTCGCAACAAAAACAAACGCCGCATTAACGGCGATAATAGTGAAGATACGGCAGTCAATGCCGGATTCAGAGGCTCTAAACCCGGTCAACAGAAAAAGGCATTCAAAAGAACTACTTCGGGTCCGTCCAATTTGGACCGAATACTCGACCGCTCGTGCCAGATACACGACACCCCCGAAAAGCCAGCTAACCACACCAACAGGGACTGTTGGGTATTCAAGTAGGCAGGCAAGTTAATTGCCGAAAACAATGACAAGGGGCTGCATAGCGATGACGAGGAAGAGACCCGACCGCCGAACAATAGAGGACAGAAGGGTTTCCCCCCCACAGGTGCGGAAGGTGAACATGATATACGCAACGCACATACCCAAAAGGGAGCGGAAGCGTGCACTCAGGGATGTATACGCGATGGAGCCAGTTGCCCCAAAGTTCAATCCATGGTCCTCCTGCCCGATCATTTTTGACCGAAGGGACCACCCCACCAGCATCCGCCACGGCGGATTCGCCGCATTGGTTTTAGACCCAATCGTCGATGGATTTCACCTCACCAGAGTCCTGATGGACGGCAGCAGCAGCCTGAACCTGCTTTATCAGGATACAGTGGGCAAAATGGGCATAGACCCCTCAAGGATTAAACCAACCAAGACAAACTTTAAAGGCGTCATACCAGGTGTGGAAACCAATTGTACAGCCTCAGTTACACTGGAATTAGTCTTCGGATCCCCGGATAACTTCCAAAGCGAGGAGTCAATCTTCGATATAGTTCCGTTCCGCAGTGGCTATCATGCTCTGCTCGGATGTACCGCGTTTGCAAAGTTCAACGCGGTGCCGCACTACGCATACCTCAAGCTCAAGATGCCAGGCCCTCGAGAAGTCATCACGGTCAACAGAAACACTGAACGCTCTCTCCGAACGGAGGAACATACAGCGGCTCTCGCGGCAGAAGTACAGTGCAGCCTCTTAAGGAAATTCTCGAGTCCGGCCGTTAAGCAACTGGACACGGCTAAACGCGCCCGGAGTAACCTACAACAAGACCACCTGGCACGTTTCGAGCACGCGTAGCAGTGCGGCCCCAACCCCAGCCCCTGCAAAACATCAAGACAGGTCCTTCGCGTACACCATTACGTTCTGAAGATACCATGGGCATGGGGAGAGGGGCATGACCACGATAGGCGAAGACTACGGCTCAACCACACCAGGGGCTCTCAAGTGTGTCGTTCTTTTTTTCTTTTTTTTCTTTTTCTTTTTACCCACAGGACTCCGTTCGTCAGAGGCCCTGTCCGGCAGCAGACCTGCCGAACTCACGATGCAACAGCCAGGGAAGGAGAATGGCTACAACGAATATCCAGTTGGTCTCCATTACGAGCATTAAATCTGTTTTATACACCATTCCGCAGCCTACCCCTGGAGGGGGACATGTTTAATAGTCCATCCCTTGCTTATTGCACCATTTGTATCGTTCTGCATATACAACAGTTTTTCTTGAATAAGTAATGCAGCACCTTTTTGCTTCCAATTGCATTTCTTTCTTATACATATGTTCATTTATGACATGTTGCATCCGTACATTTTGGTACGGCTAAATACACCATGGGCTTATGTTTCCCGCATCATGGTGTGATAAGCCCGAACACTTTCACAAGTGCGGCACCCCGTACTTATAGCATTATATGCATCGACTCTGAATCATGTCTTGGGTCAATAGTTGGGTTTGCCCGGCTCCCATGTTTTGGTACCTTATGTTCTGTTGTCGGCTAAGGTAGCACTGGGAGAACCACTGCGATTGCGCCCCAATTGAGCTGGGCGAGCGCCTCAGTGGAGAAAGCTAAAACTGACCGTCATGATGAGGCGAGAGCCGGTCGCTGTTCGAGAGGTTTTTTGCGAGTCCCTAAAGACTTATGCTGCTTAGAGCGAGGATCCGGCTTTGTCCGGCCTAGGCGTGGATAGCGCCCCAAATTCGGCCTTCCGAAGACTAGGGGCTTCGCCGAAATTTAAAATTATAGAATTCTATGGCTAAGTGAGAGTGTTCAAGCATTATAAGTCCGGTTGCCTTGTTCGTTGTGTTGAGCGCCTCCCTCGATGGACCCAAAAATGGGAACAAGAGTGCTCAAGTTTATCCCGAACACCCCAGCACTCGTGGCATGGGGGCTGAAGCCGACGACTTGCCATCTCTCAGATTTGATAAACAGCCGCACAGAAGGTAATATTTTAAATTAACAAGCATTGCTTAGCGCATATGAACTAAGTTTTCAGCGCACAGGATAACAAAATGCGAGTCTACTCAAATATTACATCTTTGGAGCACTCACCCGCAATAATGCGGGCACCCTTTAGCGCAGTCTTATAATACATCTCGGGAGTACGATATTCCTTGCCCTGCAGTGGCGCATCCGTCACAAGCTTTTGAGCATCCATCTTGCCCCAGTGCACCTTTGTGCGGGCAAGGGCCCGACGGGCACCTTCAATACAGGCGGAGTGCTTGATGACTTCCACCCATGGACAAACATCCACCAGCCGCCGCACCAGGCCGAAGTAGCTCCCAGGCATGGCCTCCTTCGGCCACAGCCGAACAATGAGGCCCTTCATGGCCTGTTCGGCCGCCTTGTGGAGCTCGACCAGCTGCTTCAGCTGGTCGCTAAGGGGCACCGGATGTCCTGCCTCAGCATACTGAGTCAAAAGACCTTCTCCGTCGAGCTCCCCTCCTCGGCCCGGTAGAACGCGGCAGCATCGGACACGCTGCGAGGAAGATCTGCGGACGCTCCTGGAGAGCTCCGAATACGGGCAAGCAACAGGTAATTAACACTCACATGCTTACTTTGCATGAAAAATGCCTTACCCGCTGCTATTTTCTTCAATGCCTCGATTTCTTGGAGGGCCTTGTAGGCTTCGGCCTTAGCGGCTTTGACACTCTCAAGAGCCGTTGCAAGCTCAGACTCTCGAGTCTTCGAGTCACGCTCCAGGCTCTCATGTTTTTGAAGGAAATATGCCCTAGAGGCAATAATAAAGTAATTATTTATTTCATTATTTCATGATAAATGTTTATTATTCATGCTAGAATTGTATTAACCGGAAACATAATACATGTGTGAATATATAGACAAATAGAGTGTCACTAGTATGCCTCTACTTGACTAGCTTGTTAATCAAAGATGGTTATGTTTCCTAACCATAAACAAAAGAGTTGTTATTTGATTAACGGGATCACATCATTAGTTGAATGATCTGATTGACATGACCCATTCCGTTAGCTTAGCACTCGATCGTTTAGTATGTTGCTATTGCTTTCTTCATGACTTATACATGTTCCTATGAATATGAGATTATGCAACTCCCGTTTACCGGAGGAACACTTTTTGTGCTACCAAATGTCACAACGTAACTGGGTGATTGTAAAGGTGCTCTACAGGTGTCTCCAAAGGTACTTGTTGGGTTGCCGTATTTCGAGATTAGGATTTGTCACTCCGAATGTCGGAGAGGTATCTTTGGGCCTTCTCGGTAATGCACATCATTTAAGCCTTGCATGCATTGCAACTAATGAGTTAGTTGCGAGATGATGTATTACGAAACGAGTAAAGAGACTTGCCAGTAACGAGATTGAACTAGGTATTGGATACCGACGATCGAATCTCGGGCAAGTAACATACCGATGACAAAGGGAACAACGTATGTTGTTATGCGGTCTGACCGATAAAGATCTTCGTAGAATATGTAGGAACCAATATGGGCATCCAGGTCCCGCTATTGGTTATTGACCGGAGACGTGTCTCGGTCATGTCTACATTGTTCTCGAACCGTAGGGTCCGAACGCTTAAGGTTTCGATGACAGTTATATTATGAGTTTTTGAGTTTTGATGTACCGAAGGAGTTCGAAGTCCCGGATGAGATCGGGGACATGACGAGGAGTCTCGAAATGGTCGAGACGTAAAGATTGATATATTGGACGACTATATTCGGAGTTTGGAAAGGTTCCGAGTGATTCGGGTATTTTTCGGAGTACCGGAGAGTTACGGGAATTCGTATTGGGCCTCTTTGGGCCATACTAGAAAGGAGAGAAAGGGCCAAAAGGGTGGCCGCACCCCTCCCCTTGGACTAGTCCGAATTGGACTAGTTAGGGGGGCGCCCCCTTCCTTCCTTCTCCTTCTCTCTTCCCTTTCCTTCTCTCCTACTCCTACTACATGAAAGGGCTCCTAGTTCTATTAGGAAAAGGGGAATCCTACTCCCGGTGGGAGTAGGACTCCCCTAGGGCGCGCCATAGAGAGGGCCGGCCCTCCCCCTCCTCCACTCCTTTATATACGGGGGCAGGGGGCACCCCATAGAGACACAAGTTGATCTTCATGATCGTTCCTTAGCCGTGTGCGGTGCCCCCCTCCACGATATTACACCTCGGTCGTATTGTAGCGGTGCTTAGGCAAAGCCCTGCGATGGTTGAACATCAAGATCGTCACGACGCCGTCGTGCTGACGGAACTCCTCCCCGAAGCTTTGCTGGATCGGAGCTCGGGGTGCGTCATCGAGCTGTACGTGTGTCAAGAACTCGGAGGTGCCGGAGTAACGGTGCTTGGATCGGTTGGACCGGGAAGACGTACGACTACTTCCTCTACGTTGTGTCAACGCTTCCGCTTCGGTCTACGAGGGTACGTAGACAACACTCTCCCCTCTCGTTGCTATGCATCACCATGATCTTGCGTGTGCGTAGGAATTTTTTTGAAATTACTACGTTCCCCAACAGTGGCATCCGAGCCTAGATTTTATGGTTTGATGTTATATGCACGAGGTGAACACAAGTGAGTTGTGGGCGATATAAGTCATACTGCTTACCAACATGTCATACTTTGGTTCGGCGGTATTGTTGGATGAAGTGGCCCGGACCGACATTGCGCGTACGCTTACGCGAGACTAGTTCTACCGCCGTGCTTTGCACACAGGTGGCTAGCGGGTGTCAGTTTCTCCAACTTTAGTTGAACCAAGTGTGGCTACGCCCGGTCCTTGCGAAGGTTAAAACAGCACCAACTTGACAAACTATCATTGTGGTTTTGATGCGTAGGTGAGATTGGTTCTTGCTTAAGCCCATAGCAGCCACATAAAACTTGCAACAACAAAGTAGAGGACGTCTAACTTGTTTTTGCAGGGCATGTTGTGATGTGATATGGTCAAGACATGATGCTAAATTTTATTGTATGAGATGATCATGTTTTTGTAACCGAGTTATCGGCAACTGGCAGGAGCCATATGGTTGTCGCTCTATTGTATGCAATGCAATCGCCCTGTAATGCTTTACTTTATCACTAAGCGGTAGCGATAGTCGTAGAAGCATAAGATTGGCGAGACCACAACGATGCTACGATGGAGATCAAGGTGTCGCGCCGGTGACGATGGTGATCATGACGGTGCTTCGAAGATGGAGATCACAAGCACAAGATGATGATGGCCATATCATATCACTTATATTGATTGCATGTGATGTTTATCTTTTATGCATCTTATCTTGCTTTGTTTGATGGTAGAATTTTAAGATTATCTCTCACTAATTATCAAGAAGTATTCTCCCTGAGTATGCACCGTTGCCAAAGTTCGTCGTGCCCAGACACCACGTGATGATCGGGTGTGATAAGCTCTACGTCCATCTACAACGGGTGCAAGCCAGTTTTGCACACGTAGAATACTCAGGTTAAACTTGACGAGCCTAGCATATGCAGATATGGCCACGGAGCACGGAGACCGAAAGGTCGAGCGTGAATCATATAGTAGATATGATCAACATAGTGATGTTCACCATTGAAAACTACTCCATCTCACGTGATGATCGGTTATGGTTTAGTTAATTTGGATCACGTGATCACTTAGATGACTAGAGAGATGTCTGTCTAAGTGGGAGTTCTTAAGTAATATGATTAATTGAACTTAAATTTATCATGAACTTAGTCCTGGTAGTATTTTGCAAATTATGTTGTAAGATCAATAGCTTGCGTTGTTGCTTTCATATGTTTATTTTGATATGTTCCTAGAGAAAATTGTGTTGAAAAATGTTAGTAGCAATGATGCGGATTGGATCCGCGATCTGAGGATTATCCTCATTGCTGCACAGAAGAATTATGTCCTTAATGCACCGCTAGGTGACAGACCGATTGCAGGAGCAGATGTAGATGTTATGAACGTTTGGCTGGCTCAATATGATGACTACTTGATAGTTTAGTGCACCATGCTTAACGGCTTAGAATCGGGACTTCAAAGACGTTTTTGTACGTCATGGACCATATGAGATGTTCCAGGAGTTGAAGTTGATATTTCAAGCAAATACCCGAGTTGAGAGATATGAAGTCTCCAACAAGTTCTATGGCTAAAAGATGGAGGAGAATCGCTCAACTAGTGAGCATGTGCTCAGATTGTCTGGGTACTACAATCGCTTGAATCAAGTGGGAGTTAATCTTCCAGATAAGATAGTGATTGACAGAATTCTCTAGTCACCACCACCAAGTTAATAGAACTTCGTGATGAACTATAATGCAAGGGATGACGAAAACGATTCCCGAGCTCTTCGTGATGCTGAAATTGACGAAGGTAGAAATCAAAGAAAAACATCAAGGTGTTGATGGTGGACAAGATCACTAGTTTCAAGATAAAGGGCAAAGGGAAGAAGGGGAACTTCATGAAGAACGGCAAGCAAGTTGCTACTCAAGTGAAGAAACCCAAGTCTGGACCTAAGCCTAAGACTAAGCGATTACACTGCAAACGAAATGGTCACTGGAAGCGGAAATGCCCTGAATATTTGGTAGATAAGAAGGATGGCAAAGTGAACAAGGGTATATTTGACATACAGGTTATTGATGTGTGCCTTACTAGTGTTTATAGTAGCCCCTGAGTATTTGATACTTGTTCGGTTACTAAGATTAGTAACTCGAAACAGGAGTTATAGAATAAACAATGACTAGTTGAAGGGGAAGTGACGATGAGTGTTGGAAGTAGTTCCAAGATTGATATTATCATCATCGCACACTCCCTATACTTTCGGGATTAGTGTTCAACCTAAATAAATGTTATTTGGCGTTTGCGTTGAGCATGAATATGATTTGATCATGTTTATTGCGATACGGTTATTCATTTGAAGTTTAAGAATAATTGTTATTCTGTTTACATGAATAAAACCTTCAATGGTTATTCACCCAATGAAAATAGTTTGTTGGATCTCGATCGTAGTGATACACATATTCATAATATTGATGCCAAAAGATGCAAAGTTAATAATGATAGTGCAACCTATTTGTGGCACTGCCGTTTGGGTCATACCGGTGTAAAGCGCATGAAGAAACTCCATAAAGATGGATTTTTGGAATCACTTGGTTATGAATCATTTGATGCTTGCGAACCGTGCCTTTTGGGAAAGATGACTAAAACTCCGTTCTCCGGAACAAGGGAACAAGCTACTGACTTATTGGAAATAATACATACTGATGTATGCGATCCAATGAGTGTTGATGCTCGTGGCAAGTATCATTATTTTCTGACCTTCACAAGATGATTTGAGCAGATATGGGTATATCTACTTGATGAAACATAAGTCTGAAATAGTTGAAAGGTTCAAAGAATTTCACAGTGAAGTGGAAAAATCATCGTAACAAGAAAATAAAGTTTCTGTGAACTGATCGCGGAGACGAATATTTGAGTTACAAGTTTGGTCTTCAATTAAAACAATGTGGAATAGTTTCATAGCTGACGCCACCTGGAACACCACAACGTTATGGTGTGTCCAAACATCGTAACCGCACTTTATTAGATATAGTGCGAGCTATGATGTCTCTTACTGATTTACCACTATTATTTTTGGTTATGCATTAGAGACAGCTGCATTCACGTTAAAAGGGCACCATCTAAATCCGTTGAGACGACACCATATGAACCATGGTTTAGCAAGAAACCCAAGTTGTCGTTTCTTAAAGTTTGGGGCTGCGATGCTTATGTGAAAAAGTTTCATCCTGATAAGCTCGAACCCAAATCGGAGAAGTGCGTCTTCATAGAATACCCAAAGGAAATTGTTGGGTACACCTTCTATCACAGATCCGAAGGCAAGATATTCGTTGCTAAAAATGAATCCTTTCTAGAGAAGGAGTTTCTCTCGAAAGAAGTGAGTGGGAGAAAAGTAGAACTTGATGAGGTAACTGTACCTTCTCCCAAATTGGAAAGTTGTTCATCACTGAAATCAGTTCCAGTGATTTCTACACCAATTAGTGAGGAAGCTAATGATGATGATCATGAAACTTCAGATCAAGTTACTACAGAACCTCGTAGGTCTTCCAGAGTACGGTCCGCACCAGAGTGGTACGCTAATCCTGTTCTGGAAGTCATGTTACTAGACCGTGATGAACCTACGAACTATGAGGAAGCGATGATGAGCCCAGATTCCGCAAAATGGCTTAAGGCCATGAAATCTGAGATGGGATCCATGTATGAGAACAAAGTGTGGACTTTGGTGGAGTTGCCCGATGATCGGCAAGCCATATTGTATAAATGGATCTTCAAGAGGAAGACGGACGTTGATAGTAGTGTTACTATCTACAAAGCTCGACTTGTCGCAAAAAGGTTTTTGACAAGTTCAAGGTGTTGACTACAATGAGATTTTCTCAACTGTAGTGATGCTTAAGTCTGTCCGAATCATGTTAGCAATTGCCGCATTTTATGAAATCTGGCAAATGGATAACAAAACTGCAATCCTTAATGGATTTCTTAAAGAAGAGTTGTATATGATGCAACCAGAAGGTTTTGTCAATCCTAAAGGTGTTAACAAAATGTGCAAGCTCCAGCGATCCATCTATGGACTGGTGCAAGCATCTCGGAGTTGGAATATACGCTTTGATAAGTTGATCAAAGCATATAGTTTTATACAGACTTGCAGTGAAGCATGTATTTACAAGAAAGTGAGTGGGAGCACTAAAACATTTCTGATAAGTATATGTGAATGACATATTGTTGATCGGAAATAATGTAGAATTATTCTGCAAAGTATAAAGGAGTGTTTGAAAGGAGTTTTTTCAAAGAAAGACCTCGGTGAAACTGCTTACATATTGAGCATCAAGATCTATAGAGATAGGTCAAGACGCTTGATAAGTTTTCAATGAGTACACACCTTGACAAGATTTTGAAGTAGTTCAAAATGGAACAGTCAAAGAAAGAGTTCTTGCCTGTGTTACAAGGTGTGAAATTGAGTAAGACTCAAAGCCCGACCACGCAGAAGATAGAAAGAGAATGAAAGTCATTCCCTATGCCTTGGCCATAGGTTCTATAAAAGTATGCCATGTTGTGTACCAGATCTATTGTATACCCTACACTGATTTTGGCAAGGGAGTACAATTGTGATCTAGGAGTAGATCACTGGACAGCGGTCAAAATTATCCTTAGTGGAATAAGGATATGCTTCTCGATTACGGAGGTGACAAAAGGTTCGTCATAAAGGGTTACGTCGATACAAGTTTTGGCACTAATCCGGATGAGTCTAAGTCTTCATCTGGATACATATTGAAAGTGGGAGCAATTAGCTAAAGTAGCTCCGTGCAGAGCATTGTAGACATAGAAATTTGCAAAATACTTACGGATCTGAATGTGACAGACCCGTTGACTAAAATTATCTCACAAGCAAAACATGATCACACCTTAGTACTCTTTGGGTGTTAATCACATAGAGATGTGAACTAGATTACTGACTCTAGTAAACCCTTTGGGTGTTGATCACATATCGATGTGAACTATGGTTGTTAATCACATGGTGATGTGAACTATTGCTGTTAAATTACATGGCGATGTGAACTAGATTATTGAATCTAGTTCAAGTGGGAGACTGAAAGAAATATGCCCTAGAGGCAATAATAAAATTATTATTTATTTCCTTATTTCATGATAAATGTTTATTATTCATGCTAGAATTGTATTAACCGGAAACATAATACATGTGTGAATATATACTCAAACGGAGTGTCACTAGTATGCCTCTACTTGACTAGCTTGTTAATCAAAGATGATTATGTTTCCTAACCATAAACAAAAGAGTTGTTATTTGATTAATGGGATCACATCATTAGTTGAATGATCTGATTGACATGACCCATTCCGTTAGCTTAGCACTCGATCGTTTAGTATGTTGCTATTGCTTTCTTCATGACTTATACATGTTCCAATGACTATGAGATTATGCAACTCCCGTTTACCGAAGGAACACTTTGTGTGCTACCAAACGTCACAACGTAACTGGGTGATTATAAAGGTGCTCTACAGGTGTCTCCAAAGGTACTTGTTGGGTTGGCGTATTTCGATATTAGGATTTGTCACTCCGAATGTCAGAGAGGTATCTTTGGGCCCTCTCGGTAATGCACATCATTTAAGCCTTGCAAGCATTGCAACTAATGAGTTAGTTGCGACATGATGTATTACGGAACGAGTAAAGAGACTTGCCGGCAATGAGATTGAACTAGGTATTGGATACCGACGATCGAATCTCGGGCAAGTAACATACCGATGACAAAGGGAACAACGTATGTTGTTATGCGGTCTGACCGATAAAGATCTTCGTAGAATATGTAGGAACCAATATGGGCATCCAGGTCCCGCTATTGGTTATTGACCGGAGACGTGTCTCGGTCATGTCTACATTGTTCTCGAACCGTAGGGTCCGCACGCTTAAGGTTTCGATGACAGTTATATTATGAGTTTATGAGTTTTGATGTACCGAAGGAGTTCGGAGTCCCGGATGAGATCGGGGACATGACGAGGAGTCTCGAAATGGTCGAGACGTAAAGATCGATATATTGGACGACTATATTCGGAGTTCGGAAAGGTTCCGAGTGATTCGGGTATTTTTTGGAGTACCGGAGAGTTATGGGAATTCGTATTGGGCCTCTTTGGGCCATACGGGAAAGGAGAGAAAGGGCCAAAAGGGTGGCCGCACCCTTCCCCTTGGACTAGTCCGAACTGGACTAGGGAGGGGGGGCGCCCCCTTCCTTCCTTCTCCTTCTCTCTTCCCTTTCCTTCTCTCCTACTCCTACTACATGGGAGGGCTCCTAGTTCTACTAGGAAAAGGGGAATCCTACTCCCGGTGGGAGTAGGACTCCCCTAGGGCGCGCCATAGAGAGGGCCGGCCCTCCCCCTCCTCCAGTCCTTTATATACGGGGGCAGGAGGCACCCCATAGAGACACAAGTTGATCTTCGTGATCATTCCTTAGCCGTGTGCGGTGCCCCCCTCCACGATATTACACCTCGGTCATATTGTAGCGGTGCTTAGGCGAAGCCCTGCGACGGTTGAACATCAAGATCGTCACCACGCCGTCGGGCTGACGGAACTCCTCCCCGAAGCTTTGCTGGATCAGAGCTCGGGGTGCATCATCGAGCTGTACCGGGAAGCTCGGAGGTGCCGGAGTAACGGTGCTTGGATCGGTTGGACCGGGAAGACGTACGACTACTTCCTCTATGTTGTGTCAACGCTTCCGCTTCAGTCTACGAGGGTACGTAGACAACACTCTCCCCTCTCGTTGCTATGCATCACCATGATCTTGCGTGTGCGTAGGAATTTTTTTGAAATTACTACGTTCCCCAACAGTTTTTTCATGAGATCCTGGAGCTCTTGATGTACCTCCGCCACCCGCGCCTCCTGCTTCTCTCGCTCAGTGCGCTCCGCAGCCGCATTACGTTCGGCCGCGGCCATCGCCTCCTTCAGGGTAGCCGCCTCGTTAGTGGCCCCTGCAATACCCACGTTATCCTTGTCATTCTTCTTGCAACCAAAATCCTTTTCTGTAAGGTACAATTTTAATAAGGTGTTACTCACCTTCCTTGTCCTCGAGCTGCTTCTTGGCACGGCCGAGCTCGTTCTCGAACCGCTCAAGGCTTTCCTTCAAACTATTGACCTCCGCAGTCAGTGCGGCAGAGGTCAGCAGCACAGCCTGCAATCCCATATTGACATATTTTTATGACTCCTGCGTATATCTTTTTAGATCCTCAGTCCGCCTTTTCTTTGTGAACACCAAACCGAGCATCAGGGGCTAATGTCTATGCGGTACTATTTTACACATATCAAAATTCTTACCTCAAAGCCTGTTAGAAGGCTGCTGCAGGCTTCGGTCAGCCCGCTCTTGGCGAGCTAAACCTTTTGAATCACCGCACTCATAACAGCGCGGTGTTCCTCTTTGATGGAGGCGCCATTGAGCGCCTCCAGCAAGCTATCCGGCGCCTCCGGTTGGACGGAGGCTGCCGGAGTCACAGTCTTGCCCTTCTTACAAAGGGGCTGCCCGCCGGACTCCGGAGCCACCACGGATTCCGGGGCTGAGTCCGGTGCAAAGTCCGGGAGGTTGTCCGGTGACACCTCCAGGGCCTCCCCCTCCTGGCGGGTCCCTTCCCGGGATCCCACCTCGGCATCGTCCGCATCACGGGGGGTGGAGGCGGTCGGCAGGGAATCCATATCCGACGCTCCCAAGGACCCGCTCAACGAAGCGGGAAAATCATCCTTGGGCGGACTGCAGGGTTGTATGCGGCATTAGAAAGACACTATGTGGCGAAAAGAAAAACCATGAAGATTATTCGGGAGTCCGGATACTTACGATCTCGCCACGGGCTTGGCCCTTGGGGGCCAGTCCTCGTCGTCGTCACTGGTGTTGGCAGAGCAGTCCGGGGAAAGAGTTTTTCCCTTCTTGGACCCTTCGGCCTCTCTCGTTGGGGAGGCCTTCCTTTTCTTCCCTCCCCCCGCTGGGGGAGAGGCTTTCTTCTCCTCCTCGCCTTCGTGAGAGGAGTCGGCCTCGGAGTCATCATCCGATAACACCTGAAAACGGGAACACTTCCGAGTCCCCGTGGCCTTCTTCTTGGCCTTCTTCTCCGGCACCACATGGGGTGCCGGAGCCAGCAACCCCGTTAAGTCGGTGTCTACTGGGTCCTCTAGCAATGGGGCCGGACAGATAGTCTGCTCGGCATTCGCCAGCCAGTCCTGTCAAAGGAGAGGGAGTTTAGATCTGGCATAGAGTCAAACTATGGAAAACAAGCGTCCCGTAAAGGACAAAATCACTTACCTCGTCAGCCGGACGCTACAAGATGAATCCGCGATCTTCGGTAGTGGATGCGGGAGCCTCGGCGCCCTTGAACAGCACCTTCCAGACATCTTCGTACGTAGTGTCGAAGAGCCCGCTCAAAGTCTGGTGCTGTGCCGGATCAAACTCCCACATGTTGAAGCCCCATCATTGGCACGGGAGAATCTGGCGGATGAGCATGACCTGGACTACGTTGACAAGCTTGAGCTTCTTGTCCGCTAGCTTTTGGATGCAGGCTTGGAGTCCGGTCAGCTCCTCTGAATCACCCCGTGTCTGGCCGCTCTCTTTCCAGTAGGTGAGCCGTGTGGGGATGCCGGATCTGAATTCAGGGGCCGCCGCCCATTCAGGGTCACGCGGCTCGGTGATGTAGAACCACCCTGATTGCCACCCTTTAATGGTTTCCACGAAAGTGCCCTCAAGCCAAGTAATGTTGGACATCCTGCCCACCATGGCGCCTCCGCACTCCGCTTGGCTGCCCTTCACAACCTTCGGCTTGACACTGAAGGTCTTGAGCCACAAGTCGAAGTGGGGCTGGATGCAGAGGAAGGCCTCACACACGGCGATAAACGCCAAGATGTTGAGGATGAAATTCGGGGGCAGATCATGGAAATCCAGGCCGTAGTAGAACATGAGCCCCCGGAAAAAGGGATGGAGTGGGAAGCCCAGTCCGCGGAGGAAATGGGGAAGAAATACTACCCTCTCATGGGGCCTGGGGGCGGGGATGAGCTCTTCCTCATCGGGGAGCCGATGCGCGATGTTGCTGGACAAATAACCGGCACTGCGCAGCTTCTGGATGTGCCCCTCCGTGACGGAGGAGGCCATCCACTTGCCTCCCACTCCGGACATAGTTGGAGAAGGTTGGGGTGAGATGTGCGGACTTGGGCGCTAGAGCTCGAGTTCACGGAGATGGATAAGCCAAGGAGGAAAAAGGCGCAGGTAAAAGGGTTGGATCTTTATCCCCTTATATGGGCGGACAAGAACATGTGTCCCCACCGGCCTGATAAAACTCGCTTATCTCCCAAGCGCCGCAATCAATGGCGCGGTTGGGTTACCCACGTCCGTATTGATGGGAATCTCGGGATAAGGGGAGCACGATCTCTGCTTCGACAAGACGTGCCAAGGAAACCACTTCGCTAAACGTGCTGAGGTGGTACAATAAAAATGATTCAAGTACAGGCTTGGTAGTGGTGTGATGTCGCCACCAAATACGTCAGCAGATCGAACTTCTGTAAATATTATTCTCTCTATGGTGGTGCGTGGAATTTATTTTGCAGAGCCGGACACTATCCTGGTGTTCATAATCTTCTATAAATTATTCGGAGGAGGAACCCGCCTTGCAATGCCGAAGACAATATGCGCGCCGGACTAATCGTCATTGAAGCCTGGTTTAGGGGCTACTGAGGGAGTCCTGGACTAGGGGGTGTCCGGATAGCCGAACTATCATCATTGGCCGGACTCCAAGACTATGAAGATACAAGATTGAAGACTTCGTCCTGTGTCCGGATGGGACTTTCCTTGGCGTGGAAGGCAAGCTTGGCGATACAGATATATAGATCTCCTACCATTGTAACCGACTCTGTGTAACCCTAGCCCTCTTCGGTGTCTATATAAACCGGATGGCTTTAGTCCGTAGGACGAACAACAATCATACCATAGGCTAGCTTCTAGGGTTTAGCCTCCTTGATCTCGTGGTAGATCTACTCTTGTAACACACATCATCAATATTAATCAAGCAGGACGTAGGGTTTTACCTCCATCAAGAGGGCCCGAACCTGGGTAAAACATCGTGTCCCTTGTCTCCTGTTACCATCCGCCTAGATGCACAGTTCGGGACCCCCTACCCGAGATCCGCCGGTTTTGACACCGACAAGGACAATAGTGATAAAAAGGACACAGCGGAGGATAAACCCCCCGGGAAAAAGAAAAAACGATGGCGCAGGTGCCGCCTTAGGTCCAGTCATAGTAAAAATAGCGATAACAACCCAAGACAGGATGACACTCCGGTCGATTTCAAAGGCAACAACGACCATGGGGACCCAGCGATGGAGCAGGGTAAACCAGGTCAGGCCGAACACAGCCTGGAGCAGACGGCCAATCAAAATTTAGAGGGCCGAACTCATCAACCTACCTCCAAAGAAGATAACAGTCTGGTTGACGATGCGTTCATCATCCCGGAAGAACATTCAAAGCAAGACAAACTCCGCAGAAAACTCCTGGCCACAGCGTGGAGCCTGAAGAAGCAGAAGCAAAGACTTAAGGCCGCGCAGGATACGGTCAACCGACGATGGAATAAGGTGCTGGACACCAATGGAAAACATGGCGATAATTGCCACACAAAGAGCTACCCAAATCGCAAACTGCTACCCGAATTTGATAATGAAGCCGCAGCACCCCTTCGGCCCAAAAATAATATGGCTACTCAGCCGGACCAACCACCTCATGGCCGCGATAGAGCAGCCACTGATACCGCACGCGATTTACGAGAGCTCCTAGACAAAAAGGCCAATGCGGCCAGGTCCATCTATGGGTCTAGAGGATAGGCTCCGACGCGGGATTATGGTCACCACAATGATCATGCCGATCGAATACCAGTCCGGAATCAACACCGGGAGCAACAACAGCTGGCAGTAGGCCGCGACACGGCCAGATATAGAGGGGCTGCACACCCCCTATGTTTCACGGATGAGGTGCTAGATCATGAATTTCCACAGAGATTCAAACCCGTGAATATAGAGTCATACGACGGAAAGACGGACCCCGAGGTTTGGATTGAAGATTTTATCCTTCACATACACATGGCTCGTGGGGACGACCTCCACGCCATTAAATACCTCCCCCTCAAGTTAAAAGGACCAGCTCGTCATTGGCTGAAAAGCCTCCCTGAAAACTCAATTGGAAGTTGGGAGGAACTTGAGGATGCTTTCATGGCCAACTTTCAAGGGACCTATGTCCGGCCTCCAGATGCGGACAATTTAAGTCACATAATATAGTAGCCTGGAGAGTCAGCCCGCAAACTCTGGAACAGATTCCTTGCTAAGAAGAATCAAATTGTCGACTGTCCGGACGCCGAAGCCTTAGCGGCCTTCAAACACAGTATCCGAGACGAGTGGCTTGCCAGACACCTCGGCCAAGAGAAGCCGAGAACAATGGCAGGATTAACAAGCCTCATGACCCGATTTTGTGCGGGCGAGGATAGCTCGTTGGCCCGTAAAGGCACCAGTGACCCAGGCTATCCGAAATACGAGATGGGAACGGGAAGCCACGGCACACCAAGAACAAGCATCAGAATAACGACAGTCTGGACAGCACAGCGATCAACACCGGATTTAGGGGCTCTCGACCTGGTCAAGGAAAAAAGCCATTTAACGGCAATAAAGAGGAACCATCCGGCCTAAACAAAATCCTGGAAAGATTGTGCCAAATCCACGGCACTTCCGACAAACCTGCAAATCATACCCACAGAGAAAGTTGGGTTTTCAAGCAGGCCGGCAAGTTAAACACCGAACACAAGGGAAGGGAAACACCAAGCGAAGACGAGGATGAACCTCGCCAGCCGAACACTAGGGGCCAGAAACAATTCCCACCGGACGTCAAAACGGCAAACAAGGTACATGCAACTCACGCAGAGTTCGTAGCCCCCAATTTCATCCCTGAGCAACATGCCCGATCACTTTTGATCACAGGGACTACCCAGCCAGTATCCAGCACGGAGAATCGGCTGCCTTGGTGCTCGACCCAATAATTGATGGATACCATCTCACTCGTGTCCTAATGGACGGCGGCAGTAGTCTTAATTTGATATATCAAGACACCATCCGCGGGATGGGGATAGACCCATCCAGAATAAATCAAAACAATGCCACCTTCAATGGAGTTATTCCAGGCGTCGTGGCCCATTGCTGGGGCTCCCTCGTGTTAGAAGTAACATTCGTTTCTCCCGACAATTTCAGACGTGAGAACTTACTCTTCAACATCGCTCCCTTCAATAGCGACTATCATGCATTGCTTGGAAGACCGGCCTTCGCTTGCTTTAACGCAATACCAAACTACGCCTGCCTTAAACTCAAAATGCCCGGTCCACGCGGCATCATCACGGTTAGCAGAAACACAGAGCAGTATCTGGCAGTTCCCGATGCCGGACTCCAGGCGGCCTCTCCCACCAGAACGCATGACCGGTCATCAAGACCACGGACACGGTTAGACGAGTCCAATACACCATTTTTTACAATGGCTCGGATAAAACTGAGCCAGGGGATGTACATGTGTCCCCATAAATAATACGAGGGGAGGCAAACATGTAACACAAGCCCACAATTTGGCTCGCCTCGTTAACAGGCCGGATCTCGAACATTCCTCGAGCATAACTAACTCTTCGCACGTTTTATTTTTTGTTCTTACAGACACTACCAGTGCGACACCCTTCCAGGATACGGCACAATGGAGACACAGGCGCAGACGTGCAGCAGGGCCCCGCCCATAGGTTTCTTTTTAGATTTAGCCCCTACGTAAACCTTCTTTACTGTCTCTTGTTGCTCAACGTCCCATAGGTATTTCATACACCTGTACGGGACACTGGCGCTTTAGGATTTTTTCCATGACAGATCAATGCGCATACCTAGAATCACAGGATCAAAGGCATTATTTAGCCCAATATATTTTATAAAGTCCGAATACCTTCGGGAGTGTTCGGCGTCACGAGTTTGGCCTTATATGCATCAGCTCCGAATCATGTCTTTGGTCAAATGTTGGGTTAGCCCGGCTCCTGGGTTTGCTGCCTTATGTTCCGTTCTATCGGCTAACGCGGCCAAAGGAGAACTACTGCAATTGTGCCCTAGTTATTCTGGATGAGCACCTCAGTAGAGAAAGCCAAATACTGACTGTCATGGTATAGAGAGAGACTGGTCAACCACTCGAGGACTCATCAGAATCTATAGGATTCCTCCGCATTAACGAAGGACCGGTCTACAGGTCAAGTATGCGCACCGTATCCGGATGCACGCGGAAGTACCAGGGGCTATATAGTAACCCCACCTTTCAACTCCTATGGCTAAGCGAAAGTGTTACAGCTATATAGTCTGGTTGCCTGGTTTGATGTGCGACCACCTCCTTAACGGACCAAGACGTTGGATCAAGTGTGTTTCTGCCTCTCTTCTCGAACACCCCCGCATTACGTGAGGGGGCTAAAGCCAACGACTGCTAACTTTCACGCTATATGAATACATAAACAGCCATGGAGGAGACATTATAATACTTTTGGGAAAAAGTATAAAACACAGCCTCCATAATTAAAAACATAATTGTTCATAACTAATAAGCTCGTCATTCAAACATGACATTCTTGGAACACTGAGACTCTATTCTACGGGCACCTTCTATGACCTGCTCAAAATAATGCTCAGCTGGGTCTTGGCTTCCGGCCGGACCCCGGGTTGCAATGCGGGTGGCTTCCATATCCGCCCAGTACGTTTTCACGCGGGCAAGAGCCATCCGCGCACCCTCTATGCACGCCGATCTCTTCATGGCATCAATCTGCGCCCTGGCGCCAAATAATCGTTGCACCAGACCAAAGTAACTGTCTGACTTCGGCTCCTTCGGTGACAAATGGTCTATTAGAGACCTCATTGCAAGGCCGGATTGCCTATGGAGCTCGGCTATGGCGGCCATCCTCTCACTCAAGGGCAAGGAGTGCGCTGGAGCATTAAATTGTGACCAGAACAGTTTCTCCATTTTGTTATCCTCGTGATCCTTGAATAACTTGGTCGCATCAGCCGCACTCTTCGTCAAGTCCGCATACTCATCTGCGGCGCTCCATAGCTTATCCAACGGAGCATACTTTGGATCTAAAAACTTCATCCACAACACATAAGGACTTCCGGCCGCAATTTCTCCGGCTTGTCGAAGTTCCTCCCTTGCGTCTCTAATCTAAGAACGCATCTCTTTAGCCGAATCCATCGCCTTCTTCAAGTCGACCGCCTTTGTTTGATTCTCCTTTTCGAGAAGCTCATACCGGCCGGCGGCGGCCCTCAGCTCCACAGCCATCTCGGCTATCTTCTCCTCGCTTCGGAGACGAGCGGCCTGTTCGGCCTTTAATTCTTCGGTTGCCTTTAGAGCAGCCGCATTGCTAATCTGAGCTTGCTCCTTGGCTAGAGCAAGCTCCGCCCTCAGGGCCTCAACGGCAGTAGCTCCACCTGCAACTACATAACACCACATTAATATTTCAAACCTTATTGCAAAAATAGATGTGGATATAGGAAAGCATACTCTGCGACTCCTCGAAACGCTTGTTAACAAGCGTGACGTCGGCCTCCACAACGTCAATCTGCCACCTCAATTCGGCGCATTCAGTGGCCTGGTCTAATGCCGAACCCTTAGCAACCTGCACATCAATATAGGTGCGATCATAATCTAGGAATGTGATCCTCCGTTTGCCGCCATGGGCTGGCATCCGCAGTCTCAGGGGCTACTATCTATACAGAGCGCATGTATCGCGTGCAGTTCTACTAAAAATTGTGGCTTTCCTCAAAGCCTTTGAGCAGGCTCCTAAGAGCTTCGTTTAAACCGCCGGTGGCGGAGGAGATTTTCTCCAACACCATACCCATTAGGGTACGATGACCCTCCAAGAGATCAGGTGACTCCAGGAGGCCCGTCAGCGTGTTTGGCCGGACTCCGGACTCTCCCGGACCCTTTTCATTGTCCGCCATGGGAGCCGAACTCGCTGGGCTCGGGGCGGCCGAAGTGTTAGCTTCCGGCCCCATCGGATCCGGACTCCTCCATGACGATACCTCAGGGTCGCCCGCCCCACGAGGCAGAGAGGTGGGTGGGGTTTCACTCTCCATCATATCCGGAAGAAGATCTCCCGAGGACGAACCCTGTTGAGACGAACTGCTGGCCGGACTACAAAAACAAGTCCTGGTTATTACTCTCAGAGGAAGAAGCAATAATATCCTTGCTTAATTAAACTTATAGCTCGGTGGAGGGATGACCCATTGGCGGGCGCTGTACGGCGAGGACGCCCTTCGAAGCAGGGTCTTTTGGCGAAATTCT
>NC_041381.1:552509320-552530616 GCF_002162155.2 Triticum dicoccoides
GGGGGGAGGAAACCTCAGAGTCGCCTCCCCGATTCTCCTCCTCTATGGAGGCGCTGATTCCCCCGGTTCGGATGCGCAGTGTGTGAGGCCCACTCATGGCCTCCCCGCTCTCCCCTTCAGCTTTCTCTGGTGGCACCCGAATAAGTGTCCGTTCGAGAATCCGGTCCTTGGCCGGGCCGGGCGAACGTTCGGGAAGAGGGGTCGGACACCTGATCCTCTCTGCCTTTCTAAGCCAATCCTGGTTGCGGACAGTGTTTAGAACAATGCTATGCCAAATATAAGCGAGGTGTTTGGTTATGGGGTTACTTACTTGGGTATCGAGGCGATTGCAGCTCAGGCCCGTGTCCTCGATGGTGTCCGAACACTTTATTCGTGGTCCAAAGAATAACTTATACATCCCTTCGGGTGTCATACCGAACATGTGTTGAATGGTCCGCGGACCTTCCAGATTGAATTCCCACATCCGGAGAGGCTGGCGTTTGCACGGCAGGATCCGCCGGACTAGCATTACTTGGATTATTTTGACGAGACTAATGTTCCTCTCGAGGAGTTCCCGAATGCGGCTTTGAAGCATTGGTACATCGTTCGCAGGCCCCCAGTTTAGTCCCACATTGGCCCACGATGCTAGTTGAGGTGGAGGGCCCGAGCGGAAGGCAGGCGCGGCCGCCCACTTTGAGCGTCAGGGAGCTGTGACATAGAACCACCTCCGTTGCCATAAATCAGATACCTCTGGGAAGGAGCCTTCGGGCCACGGGGCATTAGCGTTCCTGCTTATTATGGCACCTCCACACTCTGTGTGTCGCTCCTCAATTATCTTCGGCTTCACATCGAAAGTCTTGAGCCATAAGCCGAAGTGGGGGGCAATGTGAAGGAAGGCTTCACACACAACGATAAATGACGAGATGTGGAGGATGGAATCCAAAGCTAGATCGTGGAAATCTAGCCCGTAGTAGTGCATGAGCCCCCTCACAAAGGGATCAAGAGTGAGACCTAAGCCCCGGAGGAAGTGGGAGACAAATACGACTCTCTCGTTGGTCTCGGGAGTGGGGATAACCTGTTCGGGAGCAGGAAGCCTGTGATTGACATCGGCGGTCAAATACCCAGCCTCCCCGAGCTTCGCAATATCCTCCTCTATGGCAGAGGAAGCCATCCATCGGCCTTGATGGTCCGATCCGGACATGATCGAAGATCCAGGGTGCTTAAGCCCGGGCTTTGTATGTTGGAACTCAGGGCACGTGATGTGCGAGCGTGGAAATAGAGGGATAGACCTCGGCCCCTTTATAAAAGGGGAAGCATATCAAGTGTCCCCAAACGTGGTCGTTCGGGACTTGCCTAAAAATACGGGGTTATGCCAATAGGCACGGTTGTATTACCCATACCCGTATTGATGAGAATCACAATAAGGGGAACACGATCTCTGCTCTGATAGGACGTGCCAAGGAAACCGCCTCGTGGTGTGTGCAGTAGCAAGTTTTAAGAATGGTTCGAATAAAAACCGGACCGTGGCGTGATGTCACTTTTCGAAGAGTTGTTAGCAGATTAGATTCGTGGAATATTATTATTCTCTCTACGGTGGTATATGGAATGTTATCTTGCAGAGCCGGACACGGTCCTTGTGTTCTAAATTTATCTTGAAGTATTCGTAGATGGAACCCGCCTCGCAATTCCGAAGACAATCTACACGCCGGACTTATCATCATTGAAGCCTGGTTCAGGGGCTACTGAGGGAGTCCTGGATAAGGGGGTATCCGGACAGCCGAACTATATACTTTGGCCGGACTGTTGGACTATGAAGATACAAGACAGAAGACTTCGTCCCGTGTCCGGATGGGACTCTCCTTGGCGTGGAAGGCAAGCTTGGCGATCCGGATGTAAACTGACTCTGTGTAAACCTAGCCCCCTCCGGTGTCTATATAAACCGGAGGGTTTTGTCCGTAGGACTCATGATCATCATCAACAATCATACCATAGGCTAGCTTCTAGGGTTTAGCCTCTCTAATCTTGTGGTAGATCAACTCTGTAATACTCATATCATCAACAATCAAGCAGGAAGTAGGGTATTACCTCCATCGAGAGGGCCCGAACCTAGGTAAACATCGTGTCCCCAGTCTCCTATTACCATTAGCCTTAGACGCACAGTTCAGGATCCCCTACCCGAGATCCGCCGGTTTTGACACCGACAAGGGGCGCGCCATAGGGGGAGTCCAACTAGGATTCCCAATCCTAGTTGGAGTCCCGTTCCTTTTTCTAAGAGGGGAGAGAGGGAAGGACGAGGAGATGGACAAGGAATGAGGGGGCGCCCCCCCTCCCTAGTCCAATTTGGACTTGCCATGGGGGGGCATCCTTGCGGCCCTCCTATCCTTTCTACTAAGGCCCATGAAGGCCCAGTACTTCCCCCGGGGGGTCCGGTAACCTCCCGGTACTTCAAAAAATGTCTGATCCCTTCTGAAACATTTCCAGTGTCCAAACATGACCTTCCAATATATCAATCTTTATGTCTTGTCCATTTCAAAACTCCCCGTCATGTCCGTGATCTCATCCGGGACTCTGAACAAACTTCGATCATCAAAATCACATAACTCATTATACAAATCGTCATCGGACGTTAAGCGTGCAGACCCTATGGGTTCGAGAACTATGTAGACATGGTCGAGACACATCTCCGATAAATAACCAATAGTAGAATATGGATGCTCATATTGGCTCCTACATATTCTATGAAGATCTTTATTGGTCAAACCGCACAACAACTGAAAGTGTGTTATATCGACTAGAGGGGGTGAATAGGCGATTTTTATGAATTCTTCACTGAGGAATTTGCTGGTGAGCAAATTCCTAGATGAAGAACTACTTGCAGCGGAATAAGTACTCAAAAAGGAATATAACAGAACACAAGCACATTCATCACGATGAAATGAAGACAAGCACATAGTATAGAAAGCGTAAACACAGGATAACACAAGGAAGAAGACAGACAGATTGAAGAAATGTAACTGAGGAAATTGAGAAAGTCTTCAGTCAATGTCTTCAAACAGATATGAACAGGCACACAACAACATACATGAGGAAATGAAAGAGTTGAGGAGATAGAACCAGTTAGCTCGGTGAAGACAATGATTTGGTAGACCAGTTCCAACTGTTGTCTCAATTGTACATCTGGTTGGAGCGGCTGAGTATTTAAACTCGAAGACACACAGTCCCGGACACACAGTCCTCACCGTATTCTCCTTGACCTAAAGTCACATAGCCTTCGCCCAATCACTCGTGGTAATTCGTCAGGTGACTTCCGAACCTTCACAAACTCGGTCACTCGGCGATCCACAATTCCTCTTGGATGCTCTAGACCTTGACGCCTAACCGTCTGGAAGAAGCACAGTCTTCAAAGGAAACAACGTCGGATCCACGCAGGATCAATCTCTTCAGTGATGCTCAATCACTTGGGGTTTTTGTAGGTTTGGGTTTGGGATTTCCTCACTTGATGATTTTCACTCAAAGTCCTCGGAGGATGGGTTGCTCTCAAATGACAAGTGTCAGTTTCTCTCGGAGCAGCCAACCAACTAGTGGTTGTAGGGGGCGGCTATTTATAGCCAGGGAGCAGCCCGACATGATAAGACATAAATGCCCTTGTCTGATATGACCGTTAGGTGGGTAGATATTTTGGGACAGCTGGCGCGTAGCACAGCAACGGTCGGAATATTTGAGGATGGAATTCCTCAAGGCTACCATGTTCCTCACTTTCTAGGCAATCCGCACTGGCGAATTCTAACTCTTCAGTCAGAACAAATTCCTCAAAGACCAGAAGAACTTCGTCTCTGACACTAAAGAATATGATTGAACTGTGCAAGATTTCCAATGGCTTCACTCGAAGGGATTGGTAGGTGTAGGATTTTGAGTTGAGCATCACATGGAAATGTTTCCTTAGTATTTCCTCGACCCCCTTTATCAGTACGGTGTTTCCTATGACTCAAGAAAGACAAAATGAAACAGTAAAAACAAGATTCTTCACGCTTCATGTTCCTCGAATGATTACCAAGTCTTCAAGGTCACACCAATTTCTTCACTTTCAAAGTCTTCAGAAATCCAAAGTCTTTAGTCGAAGAACTTCATTTTTAGGGGTCGATTTTCTCTGTAAATATCAAACTCCTCATAGACTTATAGACCTGTGTACACTCAGAAACACATCAGTCCCTTAACCTATAAGTCTTCAATACACCAAAATCACTAAGGGGCACTAGATGCACTTACAATCTCACCCTTTTTGGTGATTGATGACAATATAGGTTAAGTTTTCAACGGGGATAAACATGTGAAGTGTAAATACTAATTTTGAGGAATTTGATTGCAAGATATAGAAGAACTCCCACTAAAGATGTGCATCGTGAGGAATTTGCTTTTGAAGCAATGCACACTTGAAGAGTATAATCATGGAGATCTCCCCCTATATCTTGTAATTCATACACGCATTTGACATATAATATGAAGAATTTGAAATGCATGATGAAATATTGTGACTGATGTAATTCTGCATGCGTGCATTAACATTAAAGAGGAATAAGCATGCAGAAGAACACAACAAAAGTATCAGGTCACCATAGAGTTTAAGATTACAACTCGATCCAGCAAAATCATCAGAAGAACGAGAGTTGTAACTTAGCAAAAAATGCCCATATAAGATAGACCCGCTTGAAGACTAACTCAAATTTCTCCCCCTTTGTCATCGAATGACCAAAAGGGTTGAAACTGAGGTCTAACGCCCCTGAAGAATATCATGATGATGGAGGAGCGCCAGCATTGTCAGGGTCTTGAGTCGTTGTAGGGCCTGCTGCAGTGTCGTCCAAGTCTTCATGCTCGTCCGTGGCGCGTGATGAAGAATATGAGCTGGCCACCAAGGAAGGAACCTTGACCTTCTTGAATTTCTTCGGTGGAGGTGCAGACCAGTCAAAGTCTTCCTTGAAGACCATTTGCTTCAGATCTTCTTCACCATATAGATGTGACAGAATAGCCCAGGTGCGATCAAACACTTCATGGAGGTAGTAATGGTTTTTCTTCACTACATTATGCGTAGAAGTCATGTTGTGAAGAATAGAGCAAACTGATGCTTAACCCATTTGTGATTCCAATTGACCTTCTGGTGAAGACTTATAAGCAGTTCACGGTCAGTCATCACATGAGGAGCAGTAGCTTGAGCACTTGACTTTGGAGCATTGGCAGCAGAATCATGTGTGGCAGAGTCATCATTGGTGGAGTAAGATGCAGCTTTGCAGAACTGACCATCCAATGGACGAATGCCTTCATCAATCACAGTAGGTGACTTGCCCTTCTCATCGGATGAGGAAATTGTCCGCTTGAGGGCTTCAATAGGGGGCAAGTAGCTGAGGTGATTCTGAAAATCATCCTTGCAGTTGAGTGAAGACCTTGTTCTGACGAATCTCATGATCCACGGTGCGTAAGGTTTCAGCTCAAACGGTGAAAGTGCAACATTCGCTAGAGTCCTCATGAAGAAATCATGGTAATTGATAGGGATACCATGCATGATGTTGAAGAGCATATTCTTCATCATCCCCACAATTTCTTTATCTGATGAATCATGACCTTTGATAGGACTCATGGTCTTCGTCAGAATGCGGTAGATGGTTCTAGGCACATATAGCAAATCCTACACGTGGAATTTGGTCCTTTGAACTTGTCCAGGATTCACGGCTTCATGAGCACTTGCATATAGTGGTCAGTGAGTTCAGGTTCATCATACAGACAACGAGCGTCTTCTGGTGGAGGACTGATTGGCAAGGCATGAAGGAATTCAGAGGCTGGTGCCTTGTAATGAGTGTTTTCTGTCATCCAGTCCAACACCCATGAGTTGATGTCATGTGCTTCACCAGTGATATGTAGCGTCGCATAGAATTGAAGAATTAGCTCTTCATTCCAGTCAATGATGTCAGTGCAGAAGTTAAGCAGACCTGCGTCGTGAAGCATACTGAGAACCGGCGTGAAGCAAGGCATAGATTCCATGTCCACGTGAGGAATGTGCTCGTGGTCGAAGACTTTGTCCTTGTCGAAGAGAACTGAGGAATAGAAGTTGGCCTGGCTGGCAGTCCAGAAGCAATTCCTTCTAAGACGAGCATTGTCATAAGGGTTGAATTCAGTGAAGAATACGTGCTCGCCAAAGAAATCATCAACCTTGAATTTTGGCTTCTTGGAGAAGGGATTCTTTGGCTTGGGTTGAGGGGTGTTATCTGCAGAACCACCTCAGGAATCGCAATCTCAGGTTCCTCATGCTGAGGAATTTCAGTTTCTTCTGCAGTTGCAGCCTGGGTCATCACTTCTTCATTCACATTTTCATCAGCACTAGTGGCCGGAATTTCTTCATGGACGGACGGGGTTGCACGAGGTTCATCAGATTCCACTCGTACTTCAGTAGCGACTGGGTACTGAGGAACAGCTTGGAGAGGAGTGAACAATGGAGAGTTGGGGTGGTGACTTCCCCAAAAGTCATCATTCAGTACTGGTGTGGTACATCCGATGTCCACATCCTCATCTTCCATTTCTTCAACACTTGCCTCTTCAGCAGTGAACTGAGGCATAGGTGAGCAGATGACTGGGGTTGAAGGGATTCTATCCACTTCAATTTCTTCGTCCAACTGCTTTGTCGAAGCAGCAGAGGGAGTTTCTTCATAGGATTCCTCGGGAATCTCATAGTCTTCACCAAAAGGAACAGGGTCCTTTGATGGCATTGATGAGACTGGAACAACATCAATTGGATTGTCAATTGAACTAATCAGAGTCTTCATCTTCTTCGGAGCTGAAGAATTTGAAGAAGTTGGTCCCTTCCTCTTTTTCATCGCTGCACGCTTTGCAGCCTTGGTCTTCTTCGCATCTGATGCAGATGGAAGGCTTGGAGTTGGGGTAGGCACAGGAGGTGCAGAGGACTTTGGTTCATTTTCCTCAGGCACAACTGATGCAGTTGTCCTGATTTGTTCACTTTCCTCAGTAGCATCACTAGTGGATGCCCTGGCAATATCTGCAGCGGCTGGAATGGAGTCATTAGCCCTGGCACTCTCATTTTCTTCAGCAACCTAACTTACATCAGCGGTGCTGGCATGTTCTTCAGTAGGCCGGGCAGATGCTTCAGACTGAGGAATTTCAACATGCACCGGAGCAGTGGCAGTTGAAGAGAAAGTCTTCGTCAAGTTGATGAACCGAACCTTCGCTCCCTTCCAATCAGCATAGTACCGATTGAAATCATCACTTAATTGCTTGGTTTCAGCTTATACTGCAATGAGTTGTTCTGGAGTAAACGTGAGGACATTGTCCTTGAGGTAGCGTTGTTTCTTGTATTGCGCTTTCTTCAGCCTGCGTCCTTCTTCATATTTCCACTTCTCTTCCTCAATGAAGTGAGATAGCACATGACTTTGACCAGGAGTGAGGTTCATCTCCGGCAAAGGTGTAGTGGGGTCCTTGTGCCATAAGTCAATAAAATCAAGGATCAACTTGGGATCCAGCATTAGTGGCACATTGTTGCCTTTGGCTCTAGCGGCCTTGGCTTGCCTATCCCTGATGATTTCAGCAAGTTCTTCATCATCAGCCTCATCGTCATCAGAGGGGATTTGGAAGGCAACCTGCTTCTTGTGAGGACTTGGGCGAAGGCCTCGTCTAGCAGTGGCCTTTTTCTTCAACAGAGATGGACCGGCTGAGGAACTTGGTGCAGCAGTGGAGCTAGCAGATTCTCCTGAGGCAATAGAGATGCCTTGAGTCCTTTGGCACGTGGTGAGATGCACAGGTGCCAAAGATTTGGTCAGAGCAGCTGAGGACTTTGGAGGAGGAGGAGCAGACTGAGGAATTGGCCGTGAGGGCTTTGAAGAATCTTGGCCGTGAGGGCATTGAAGGAGAAGCACTGGACTTGTGGGCAGGCTTCTTTGGCATAGCTAGCCTTCCTGGGCTTACTACAAGAGGCCTCAGCAGCGTTAGCAGCAGCAGCAGAATCTTCATTGAATTTCCTCACTGCTTCCTTTGCTTGCTTGGCCAGTTTGGCCTGGCGCCTAGCCCATTCAGCAGCATAGTCCTCACTGCGCTTGAGGCTGGTGGGATCCGCCAGTTGGCCAGGTCTCAATGGAGGTCTTGAGCATGGAGGGTTGAGTGCGAATTTCTTCATGTATTTGGGAGTAACATACATGTACTCCCTCCATTCTCGTGCCCATCTCCTCTCAATCCATTGTATACGCACCTTGCGCTGATTCTTGTCCTCCTTGCCAAACTTGGCCTCATCAAGAGTGTAGTATCCAGCATAAATATCCTCAGGGATTTCAAACACTGTATTGACCTCAGGCCTTTTTCCTTCCTTTTGTGGCTTCTTGCCGTCAGCCATTTTCTTCAGCTGAGGATGAACAACTGAAGTTTTTGAAGAGGTATGCAACTTTTCTTCGAGGAACGCTGCAAATGAGTTATGTTGATGACAACCTAGTGCTTCAGCAATGTACATTTGTACCTGTGAACAGAGTATAATTGCGAGGAATTTGGAGAGGTCATATGCGTTCTCAGAAGATTTTCAAAAAGAATAGGTTTGAGGAATTTGACCGATGAATCTTGAAGAATTTCACTAAGCGTTCTTTATCTTAGGTTCCAGAGTTGTACAGATTTGAAAATCCACACAATTGAGGAATCTTTAAGAAAATCATTGCTTAGAGAAACGAATCAAGAACAGATAACATGTGAGGTGTTTAGTGTGTGAAGATTTGAAGAATAAACACCTTTGAAGATTTTTAAGAAAACACATGAATCAAAGCTGGCAATAAAAGTAACTTTTAATTACCCGAAGTGAAGAACACAACGAACTGAGAAGTGTTGAGGTGAAGTTCGTCCGTTCAGATCTTCCACGCCCTAACTCGACATAGGAAGACAACTACGGCGGCGGCAGAGTGAAGAAATCCGCAACCGGCGCGAGTACAATGGCGACGAGGTCGAGGCAGTGAAGCTCTTCCTCGCCGGCAATGATGAAGTAGCAGCGGCGCTAGGGTTTGGAAAGCTCGAGCAGGAGAGAGGTCGAGCGGAGTAAAAGTGAAGTGAGGAAGAGGCAGGGGTATTTATAGCGGCAGTGAAAAACTGTGCGCCCAAAGATTTCGGACGAACGTGCCCCTGGCTCTTCTCATTCACATGACATGTGTCACCGACGTACTATGAGGTGGTGATCGTGTAGGATCGTGGGTGAATAGATAAGTATTTGTCGTGAGAAGCGAAACGGTTTGAGCGGCAAAGCCGAAAATTTAGATAAGATTATTTTAAGTTTCCGTTCACAATTTCTTCAGTTGTGAAGGACATAGTGAACATTTTGAACGAGTTTCAAATCAAAGCGCACATGAAGAATTTGTGAAAAGATTAGATTGAGTTTAGGATAGAGGGGGAAGGGTCCGATCACATTCACTTAGTGGAAAAAGTCAACTTGAAGAATTAGCAATAAGTGAATGTTGTAGAGGACATAAAACTCATATATATATATATATATATATATATATATATATATATATATATATATATATATATATATATATATATATATATTGAAATGAAGAAGAACACTGGAAAGAGTGAAGACAATGCAAAGTTGAAGAATTTTAAAACACTGAGGAATTTCAAAAATGAAGAAAAACTCAAATTGAAGATTTTCAACTTTGGGTGGTGGCGTAACCCACCGTATAAGAAAGCTGATTTCAGACACCGCATACAATTGTCATAGGGCTCTGAGAATCAATTTCTTCATTAATTTCTTCACACTTAGAGGGTTAGTCTTCATTGATTGAAGAAAAATGTTACTTCATGTGTTGCGCATCTAAGTCATCAAGTCAGCATAAGTGTTAGGATGAGTGTCCATTTGAGAGAACATTCGAGGATTCTAGGATATTTATCTCACACCGCAACTTGCTAAATCTCTTCTCATCCAAGGGCTTAGTGAAAATATCAGCCAACTGATCTTCATTTCTTGCATGGCAGATGGAGATATCGCCCTTCAACACATGATCACGAAGAAAATGATGACGAATCTGGATGTGCTTTGTCTTCCATTGCTAAACTGGGTTGCGAGAAATCTTGATAGCGCTCTCATTGTCGCAGTAGAGAGGCACATTCTTCACGTTGATTGCATAGTCCTTGAGAGTTTGCTTCATCCATAGTAATTGAGCACAACACGATCCAGCAACAATGTACTCAGCTTCTGCAGTGGAGAGAGATACGTAGTTCTGTTTCTTCGAGGACCAACAGACCAAAGATCGTCCAGGAAATGGCATGTGCCTGACGTTGACTTGCGGTCCACGCGATCACCATCATAGTCAGAGTCTGAATATCCAATGAGATCAAATGAAGAGCCCTTGGGATACCATAATCCAAGTGTTGGTGTGTGAGCTAGATATCAAAGAATATGCTTCACAGCCTTATGGTGTGATTCCTTCGGTGTAGCTTGAAATCGGGCACACATGCAAACACTAAGCATAATATCTGGCCTAGATGCACATAGGTACAATAAAGAGCCAATCATGGAGCGGTATAACTTTTGATTGAAGTCTTGACCATTTTCATCAGTGCATAGATGGCCATTTGTGGGCATTGGAATTTTGACCCCTTTGCAGTCTTGCATGCCGAATTTCCTCAATACATCTTTGAGGTATTTCTCCTGAGATATGAATATGCCATTGCGCTGTTGACGAATTTGAAGACCTAAAAAGAATTTCAATTCTCCCATCATAGACATTTGATATTCTTCACTCATCATATAGGCAAATTCATCACTATAACGTTGGTGAGTACAGCCAAAGATAATATCATCAACATATATTTGGCACACAAACAATTCACCATCATAAGATTTAGTGAAAAGAGTTTGGTCGAGTGAACTGGGTTTGAAGCCTTTCTTCATGAAGAATTCCTTCAAAGTACCATACCACACCAGAGGGGCTTTCTTGAGGCCATACAGGGCCTTGTTGAGTCTGAAGACTTTGTCGGGATTCTTTGGATCTTCAAAACCTAGGGGTTGAGCAACATATAATTCTTCCTCAAGCTTATCATTGAGGAATGCACTTTTCACATCCATTTGTTGTAAGATAATATCATGATGGTTAGCATATGCAAGTAATATGCGAATAGCCTCAAGTCTAGCAACAGGTGCAAAAGTTTCATCGAAATCAATTCCTTCAACCTATGTGTAGCCTTGAGCTACAAGTCGTGCCTTATTCCTCACCACAAGGCCATTTTCATCTTGCTTGTTGCGGTAGATCCACTTTGTGCCAATGATGTTGTGCTTGCGAGGATCTGGACGTTTGACCAGTTCCTAGACATTGTTGAGCTCGAACTGATGTGATTCTTCTTGCATAGCCTGAATCCACTCAGGCTCCAGAAATGCTTCATCTACCTTAGTGGGCTCTGAGATAGAGACAAAAGCAAAGTGCCCACAAAAGTTAGATAAATGTGAAGATTTTGAGCGAGTGAGAGGACCTGGTGCTTCAATGTCATCAATGATCTTCTCAATTTGCACTTCGTTGGCAATGCGAGGATGAGTGGGTTGTCTTCGAGGAATTTGATCAGCATTCCTTTTAGGAGCATTTTCTTCAGCACCATTTTCTTCAGGTGCGCCAGACCGGTGATCATCACGATCTGGAATGAATTCTTTAGCAGACTCTTTGGTAGGAATGACATCCTCAGTAGCCTTGAACTTGATAGAATCCTCATGTGCTGGTTCATCTATCACAGAAGGTAGGTGCTCTCTTTGCGATCCATTAGTTTTATCGAACCGCACATCTACAGTTTCAACAACTTTGTGAAGAACGATGTTGAAGACTCTATAGGTGTGCGAGTCCTTTCCATAACCAAGCATAAATCCTTCATGTGCTTTCGGTGAGAATTTGGAAGTGTGATGAGGATCTCTAATCCAACATTTAGCACAGAAGACTATGAAATAACTTACATTGGGCTTTTTGTCAGTGAGGAGTTCATACGTGGTTTTCTTGAAGAATTTATGAAGATATACCCTGTTGATGACGTGGCACGCAGTATCAATTGCCTCAATCCAGAAGCGACGAGGCGTCTTGTATTCATCAAGCATAGTGCGAGCCATTTCAGCGAGGGTTCTGTTCTTGCGCTCCACGACGCCATTCTATTGAGGAGTATAAGGAGCAGATCACTAATGAGTAATACCAAGTTCATCAAGATAGCCATCTAAACCGGAATTCTTGAACTCGGTCCCATTGTCAGTTCTGATGTGCTTGATCTTCACACCAAAGTTGGTTGAAGCCCTTGAGGAAAATCGTTTGAAGACTTCCTATACTTCATGTTTGTAAGTGACAATGTGCACCCATGTGTAACGAGAATAATCATCAACAATAAAAAATCCATATTGAGATGCATCATTCAGAATTGCAGAATAGTGGTTAGGACCAAAGAGATCCATGTGAAGCAATTCAAATGGTCGAGTGGTAGTCATGACAGTCTTTGTTGGATGCTTGGCATTTGTCATCTTTCCAGCTTCACAGGCTCAGCATAAGTGATCCTTGAGGAATTTGACATTCTCAATGCCAATGACATGCTTCTTCTTCGCAAGCGTGTATAGATTCCTCATGCCAGCATGACCAAGTCGTCGATGCCATAGCCAGCCTTTTGAAGCTTTTGCAAGTAAGCACACGGATGGTTGTGGTCCTCTAGAGAAATCAACAATATACATATCTCCTCTCCTAGAGCCTTCGAAGACTTTGGAATGGTTAGCTTCCATGATCACAACACAACGATATCTTCCAAAGACAACAACCATATCGAGATCACAAAGCATTGAGACAGACATGCGGTTGTATCCTAAGGACTCGACAAGCATGACTTTGTCCATGTGACGATCCTTTGAGATCGCAACCTTACCTAGACCCAATACCTGACTTTTGCCTTTGTCAGCGATGATGATATGCTTCAGATGTGATGGTGATAAAGGAGCATCCATCAATAGATTCTTGTCGCCCGTCATGTGATTTGTACATCCACTATCGAGGACCCACTCGTTTGCTTTGGGCTGATCATCCTGCAGATGAATTAGTGCATCTTACGAACTCATATACTTCATCAGTGAAGAATATGACATCAATATCATCAGATCAATTTCATCAAGCAATAGCACAGATAATTCAGTATGAGGACGTGAGAAATGAAGATTCATTTCTTCATGATTAGCATGCGTCCTTTCAGGCACATTCAGGTCTCCAGCAAATTCTTCAGACGTTTTGAGCACGTCTGGAGACCTGACCCTGCAAAAGAGATTAGTTCTTTTTCTTCACCACCCATATCTGGAGGGGTGGCAAAGAATTCATCACTCTACGAGCACCATATGAGAAAGGTGGCATAGAAGCCAGTCCGCTTTGTTTCACATAAGAGGGGTTAGGGTAAGCATATGAATAAGCAGAGAAATTCTTCGAGGACTTATGAACATAATGATTTGAAGAATAACGCTCATATTCATAGCCCTTAGCTCTACCCTGCGAAAAAGAGGGGTTAGCACGATGATGATCATATGAGGATTTTGATCCACATGAGGAATTTGGTCCACTTTAGGACATGGATCCATATGAAGATTTTGGTTCATATGAAGAAGTTGATCTGGGGTTCCTATTCTTCACAGGTGGTGTCATGAGGACATTCACCTGAAGACTTTCAAGGCAACTTTTGGGAACCCAGATTTTCTTCATAGGGGAACCGTTCCTGCAGTTAGTCCCAACATATCTAGCAAATACTTCACCATTCTGATTTTTGAACAGTTTATAGTTGAGTCAAATGACTCATCAGAAGAATGAAGAGATTCACATGTAAAGCCAGATAAGTTGGATGGATCAACTGGAGGTCCCTTTGCAGCAACCCATGAGGTTTTGGGGTACTGCTCAGGCTTCCAATATGTTCCATCAGCATTGAGTTTCCTCTCAAAGGCAATACCCTCTTTCCTAGGGTTCCTGTTGAGGATCTGCTTTTTGAGAACATCACAAAGAATCTGATGCCCTTTGAGGCTTTTGTACATACCTGTCGTGTACAATTCCTTCAGCCTTGCATCATTAGTAGTACTAGCAATGACCTCAGATGAGGAATTAGTGATAGCAGAGGCAGGTGAAGAATTTGTAACATTTGAAGCATTTGAACATTCAGGTGAAGAATTAGCAGATTCACGTTCAATGCACTTTAGACATGGAGGAAAAAATTCTTCTTGAGTAGTGTTGATTTGTTGAGCAAGTAATGAATCGCGCTCCTTCTGAAGATCTTCATAACTCACTCTTAGCTTCTCAAGATCTTGCTTTCTTTGAAGAAATTCATAAGAAAGCTTCTCGTGATCAGATAAGAGAGTGTTATGATGACTTTGAAGGTTGTCAAACTTAGACTGAAGTCTCTAAAGATTTTCAGTTAAGTCTTTAGTGCGGTCCATTTCATCACCCAACATATCATCACTTTTGTCTAGCATGTTTTGAAGCTTTTCAATAGCCTTTTGTTGTTTCACAGCAATCTTAGCAAGTTTAGAGTAGCTAGGCTTAAGATTTTCATCAGATTCATCCTCACTTGATTCAGAGGAGGGGTATTTAGTTACCTTGGCACCCTTTGCCACGAAGCAATAGGTGGGAGCGTAGTCATCATTGCCTTCATCAGCATTGTTGGTGTTGCCATTTTCTTCAGAGTTGAAGATAGACTTGCTGACAAATGCGGTAGCAAGAGCTAGACTTGCCACACCAGACTCGGACTCCTCGGATGCCTCCTATTCCTCATGATCCTTAGATTCAGCCTCAGAATCCATTTCCTTGCCAATGAATGCCCGAGCCTTCTTGGAGCTGCTCTTCTTGTGAGATGAAGACTTTGAGGATTTTGATGATGAAGACCTTGAAGATTTCTTATTCTTCTTGGCATCATCAGAACTGTAATCCTTGTATTTCTTCTTCTTTAATTCCTTCTCCCACTGAGGACAATCTTGAATGTAGTGACCAGGTTTCTTGCATTTGTGGCACAGCCTTTTCTTGTAGTCACCAGATGAGGAATCGTTGGTCCTTGAGGATTTTCCAAAGCGACCACATCTTGAGAACTTCTGAAATTTCTTCATAAGCAGGGCTAGTTCCAGGCTCAGTTCTTCAGGATCACCAAGGCTGCTAGTAGAGTCTTCTTCCTCAGACTCAGAGACTGTCTTGGCCTTCAGAGCATGTGGTTTGCCATAGCTTGAACCATAGAGATCTCTCTTCTCAGCAAGCTGGAACTCATGAGTGTTTAGCCTCTCGAGGATATCAGCGGGATCAAGTGACTTGTAATCAGCACGCTCTTGAATCATCAGTGCCAAAGTGTCAAATGAAGAATCCAGTGATCTCAGCAATTTCTGCACCACCTCATGGTCGATGATATCAGCGGCACCAAGCGCTTGAAGCTCATTTGAGATATCAGTGAGGTGATCGAAGGTTTGCTGAACATTTTCATTGTTGAGTCTTTTGAAGCGATTGAAGATATTGCGAAGAACGTCAACACGAGAGTCCCGTTGAGTTGAGACTCCTTCGTTTACTTTGGAGATCCTATCCCAGATAAGCTTAGCAGTTTCCAAAGAACTCACTCAACCATACTGCCATTTCTTCAGATGGCCATATATGATATTCTTTGCCTGAGAATCGAGTTGCTTGAATCTCTTCACATCAACAGCATTCAGGGAAGGTGTGACTGAGGGAACACCATTTTCCACAACATACCAGAGATCGTTGTCAATTGCCTCAAGATGCATTTGCATCTTATTCTTCCAGTAGGGGTAGTCTGTGCCATCGAAGGTAGGACACCTAGCAGAGACCTTGATCATACCTGCGGTCGACATAACTAGAACTCCAGGTGGTTAAACCAAAATCACACAGAACAAGGGAGTACCATGCTCTGATACCAATTGAAAGTGTGTTATATCGACTAGAGGGGGTGGTGAATAGGCGATTTTTATGAATTCTTCACTAAGGAATTTGCTGGTGAGGAAATAAGTACTCAAAAAGGAATATAACAGAACACAAGCATATACATCATGATGAAATGAAGACAAGCACAGAGTACAGAAAGCGTAAACACAGGATAACACAAGGAAGAAGACGGGCAGACTGAAGAAATGGAACTGAGGAAATTGAGAAAATCTTCAGTCAATGTCTTCAAACAGATATGAACAGGCACACAACAACATACATGAGGAAATGAAAGAGTTGAGGAGATAGAACCAGTTAGCTCGGTGAAGACAATGATTTGGTAGACCAGTTCCAACTGTTGTCTCAGTTGTACATCTGGTTGGAGCGGCTGAGTATTTAAACTCGAGGACACCCAGTCTCGGACACACAGTCCTCACCGTATTCTCCTTGAGCTAAAGTCACACAGACTTCTCCCAATCACTCGTGGTAAGTCTTCAGGTGACTTCCGAACCTTCACAAACTCGGTCACTCGGCGATCCACAATTCCTCTTGGATGCTCTAGATCTTGATGCCTAACCGTCTGGAAGAAGCACAGTCTTCAAAGGAAACAAGCGTCGGATCCACGCAGGATCAATCTCTTCAGTGATGCTCAATCACTTGGGGTTTTGTAGGTTTGGGTTTGGGATTTCCTCACTTGATGATTTTCACTCAAAGTCCTTGAAGGATGGGTTGCTCTCAAATGACAAGTGTTAGTTTCTCTCGGAGCAGCCAACCAACTAGTGGTTGTAGGGGACGGCTATTTATAGCCTGGGAGCAGCCCGACATGGTAAGACATAAATGCCCTTGTTTGATATGACCGTTAGGTGGGTAGATATTTTGGGACAGCTGGCGTGTAGCATAGCAACGGTCGGAATATTTGAGGTTCGAATTCCTCAGGGCTATCATGTTCCTCACTTTGTAGGAAATCCGCACAGGCGAATTCCTAACTCTTCAGTTAGAACAAATTCCTCAGAGACCAGAAGAACTTCGTCTCTGTCACTGAAGAATATGACTGAACTGTGCGAGATTTCCAATGGCTTCACTCGAAGGGATTGGTAGGTGTAGGATTTTGAGTTGAGTATCACATGGAAATTTTTCCTTAGTATTTCCTCGACCCCCTTTATTAGTACGGTGTTTCCTATGACTCAAGAAAGATCAAATGAAACAGTAAAAACAAGAGTCTTCATGCTTCATGTTCCTCGAATGATTACCAAGTCTTCAAGGTCACACCGATTTCTTCACTTTCAAAGTCTTCAGTCGAAGAACTTCATTTTTAGGGGTCGACTTTATTTGTAAATATCAAACTCCTCATAGAATTATAGACCTGTGTACACTCACAAACGCATCAGTCCCTTAACCAATAAGTCTTCAATACACCAAAATCACTAAGGGGCACTAGATGCACTTACAACAACATACGTTGTTCCCTTTGTCATCGGTATATTACTTGACCAAGATTCGATCATCGGTATCATCATAGCTAGTTCAATCTCGTTACAGGCACGTCTGTTTACTCGTTTAGTAATGCTTCATCCCACAACTAACTCATTAGTCACATTGCTTGCAAGGCTTATAGTGATGAGCACTAACGAGAGGTCCCAGAGATACCTCTCTGGAACACGGACTGACAAATCCTAATCTTGATCTATGCCAACCCAACAAACACATTCGGCGACACCTATAGAGCATCTTCATAATCACCCAGTTACATTGTGACGTTTGATAGCACACAAGGTGTTCCTCCGATATTCGGGAGTTGCATAATCTCATAGTCTGAGGAACATGTATAAGTCATGAAGAAAGCAGTAGCAATGAAACTGTAACGATCATAATGCTAAGCTAACGGATGGGTCTTGTCCATCACATCATTCTCCTAATGATGTGATCCCATCATCAAATGACAACAATGTGTATGGTTAGGAGACATAACCATCTTTGATTAACGAGCTAGTCAAGTAGAGGCATACTAGGGACACTATGTATTTTCTATGTATTCACACATGTACTAAGTATTCGGTTAATACAATTCTAGCATGAATAATAAACATTTATCATTATATAAGGAAATATAAATAACAACTTTATTATTGCCTCTAGGGCATATTTCCTTCAGGCTCCCACTTGCACTAGAGTCAATAATCTAGATTACAAAGTAATGATTCTAACACCCATGCAGTCTTGGTGTTGATCATGTTTTGCTCGTGGAAGAGGCTTAGTCAATAGGTCTGCAACATTCAGATCAGTATGTATCTTGCAAATCTCTATGTCTCCCTGTTGGGGATACACAAAACAGGTAGGCCCATGAAGGGTCAAAATATCATAAAGCATGGGGTCCACACAACATGTGGATCCAGATAAATTTCATACAGACATACTATCACTCGGACAAGCAACATACTATCCACTCGACCAAGCAGCACACCATCCACTCGGATAACAGTTCACTGACCGTATGACTCACTCGGGCATACGAAGACCAGCAGGCAGCAAAACAGTCAAAGCATCATTCTCATAGTGAAGGCTTGGTAGTGAGCTGGCATTATGGCATTCATGCCCACTTTGTAACATAGGAGGTATGGGGGTGGCACAATCTATATAATCCACCCACCACCACTAGACGGTGACCTCCATAGTGGAGGCGCATGCCCGACGTGACGTAGGTGCACTGCGCTCCTTCCTCCGGCGCCGATCGCCGGCGACGGTCTCGGTGGCGGGGGTGCGCTGCGGCGACGGCCTACGGAACAGCCTCGATCCGCAACCAATGACCTTTCAGAATTGAAGGAATCAATGCCTGGTAAGTGCATGCATAACGTGGGCTGTTTCTTCGATCAATTAATTGCATGCAGGAAAGAGGGAAACGGAAGAACGAGGGATGACGGTTTTGCTAAGGTAGTCGCCTCATTAAGCGGCTCATCAGGTGAGTATTTCCGGCATCAGTTTCCTAACTACTGCAGCCAAAACTTCCATTATTCCCGTGCCAGTAATTTTTTTTGAGAGAGAAATTCTTCATTCAAATTACGAATCAGTACAAAGTAGTTGACTCTTACAAGCACACTGAAACGCAAACACAAAGGACCATGAATACCTAGAGTACCCTAAGACAACCATAACACAAGAAGATCTCCGAAGCCCTATGTCATCATCCCTGAATCTTGAGAGAAGACCCCTGCAGCAGAAGGATCTGCAACCAGTCACAAACAGGTCATCATCTTCGACCATGGTACAATAGTCGCGACGCTGCTTCCTCCTTTCTTGACACCAGCGTTGAGAGGGCATAGACATCAATCCAACACACTTGCAACAGTCGTCGACATCTTTGGCTTTGAGTACCGCGAAAAGTGTCCCTTCCGAAAGGAAGAGAACTCGAGTCATCCGACCGGTCCAGCACCGCAGCCGGGCCATCCGCCCGGACAAAGCAGGATCTCCCACCAGCATCAGCGCAGAGGAAGGAGAAGAACAGCAGCAGCAAATCATACCAATAAGGAATAAGAAAGGTCTTCGTCTCCCTGCATCCATCGCCCATCTGAGGATCCAAACGGCCAGTGCCGATGGATCTCCAACCACCATAGCCCGCGACCTCGACGAGATCCGGGGATCTCCAACACCGCTGGCTCCTAGACGAAGGCAAAAGCCTCGCCTGACCGCGAACGGAGCCCAGAGAAACTTATTCCGACGCGACACCACCGCAACGGCCTCGGCAGCGTCTCCCTCAACCCTAACCCTACCACACACCCACCTAGCTAACAGACCCGGGGTTCCCCCTCCCTCCCGCCGCCGGAGCGGCCGACAGAGAGAGAGGGAACCAACGGCGTCACTGGCGGCACGCAAGGGATCCCGGTCGCCTCCTTTCGATCGCCTGATGCGATCCTATTTTTTCGGCTTACCCTCTCCCCCGTGCCAGTAATTGGTGCATGCATGCATGTGCAACCGCCCGGCCATTAATTTCGTGGTTGTGCTTGCTAGCTTGCTAACTTACAGCGGTGTTGGAATACAGCAAAAAATATTTGTGGATGTATGAGTACTTGCTAACTTGCAGGCTTACTAAGACGAACAACGCGGCCCGACCGACTCATCATTTATTCCACTCGGCTGATGGTGTGGCGACCGGATCGTAGCCCGGCTAAGGTTCACTCGGCCGGCAAACGAACAGCCACCGGCACCATCTGCCTCGTTGTAGTGTCCGGCTTCGTATGCAAGGCCTTCATCGAACCTCCACGCACAGCCACCCAGCTTGTCGTGATCTCCAGCCTCATTTGCAACGTCAACGACGAACCCGAGGGAACAAGTCCACAGCCACACGGCAGAGGTTCTCTCACACGGGACTAAAGTTCACTTGAATGACCATCCACTCGAACTGTTCGCATGGATGCTCGGACGAATTAACTCGGATGGTTAACAAACTACTGCGACAGTTGAACAAGCACACGACACTGGACATGTCTTCGTCACCGCTCGTTCGCCCTGCGCACCGACATTAGTTGGACACGTCTTCATCGGCCTGCCTCACAAGGTTTTATCAGACAATTAAAATGTCCGGACGTTCGGCCGCCACATGCGTCGCCACTCGATCGAACATGTCCTTGTCACTCGACTACCCGGCGCGTCGCCGCTTGGCTGGGCACATCTCCATCAGCGTGTGTCGCCACTTCTCTGGAGGTGTATTCATCATTTGGACGCCTAATGCATCGCCACTCCGTGGGACACACACTACTAGGAAAACCCTTATAGATAGAAGTTTACCAGTAGCGTTTGTTTGTGACCCAACGCTACTAGTAGTTAGTAGTAGCGCTGGCTAGAAAAAGCGCTACTAGTATATGTTAGCAGCAACGCTTGTTTCCTAAACCCACGCTACTATTAAGTGTAACACACCACAATATCTGATCACAAAATATTAGCAGCGCTCGTCGCCCAACCAGCGCTACTATTAGTTTTTGATCTATAGCGCTTGTTGCTATAAACATGCTACTGCTATTTTTTCTATCTATAAAATTTTACCAGTAGCGTGTTATTTTGGCCCGCGCTATAGGTAGTGCACCACCAGCCGTAGATATTTTGCAAGCTGCCATAGCAGTAGCGTGCATTGGAGACCCACGCTACTGCTATGCCCACTAGCCACCTACCACCTTTCCCCTCCTTCCTCCCCTTTATTCTTCCTCCCCCTTCCCTTTCTCCCCCTTTCCTTGCACCTTGCTTGTTCCAATGCTCCCCCTCCACCACCCCTCCATTAGAGCCCTCCCTTCCCCTCTTCTTTGCCCTTCCATCACATCCCTCTTCTTTGCCCCTCCACCACACCCCTCTTCTTTGCCCTCCACCACCACCCCCTCCATTAATGCCCTCCATCCCCCTCTTCTT
>NC_041381.1:552530993-552535690 GCF_002162155.2 Triticum dicoccoides
ACCCCCTTCCATTAATGCCTTCCCTCTTCTCCTCTCCCTCTCCTCCCCTCTTCTCTTCTCCTCTCCCTCTCCTCCCTCTCTCTCCCTATCTAGCTAGCTAGTTAGAGCTATATATCTATAGAGCTACTAGGTAATTAAGAAGAAAGGTGCTCGATATCCCTCTCGACACATAGGTGAGCAAAAAAAGTGTTTGTGTGGATAGGACCGAAACTATATATATATATATATATGGGCGATATGAGAATATACCGAATTGTGTGTGGCATAATTTGAGTTGCCTACATTGTGTATTTGATGAAATAATGTGGGTGACATTAGTTGCCTATGTTTTGCCGAAATGTCGATTCTATTCCGTTTCGGCGAATTTCGGGCATGCAAACTCAATATGTCCTATGTTTAGGGAAGGTCATGCCAAATTTTTGTATGAATTTGATCCATGCATGCATATATACGTGGTTATAATATTTTCTCCCCCCGCAGGTGATCATGAAGGTCAATGGAAGGATGGTGGAAAGATACTGGCAATCCGCTGTGGATGACATGTATGAAAAAAGACTTAGGGATGTTTTATGTCCGTTGTCGAAAATGCAAAGGAAGAGTCAGGCTCGACCCCTTTGAGGGTGGTAATTTCAAGGGGCACCTGCTCATGCATGGTTTCATGCATGGCTATACTCTATGGATAAGTGAAGAAGAAGAAGATGATGATGATGATGACGAGGACGTCGACGGGGCAGGAAATAACGATATGGGGCCACCAGACGAAGAGATGACCGATTATGTGCCCGAAGAGGAAGACGGCCTCGGAAATGTCGATGGCAAAGAGGCAGTTCAAGGCGGAGAAGACGCGGACACGCCACCGTATTCGTCGCTACTAAGTTCAGCCATGTGGGACCCGCATGTTCGAGACCTGCTTCGCAAGAAGACGACTAGCGACAGAGCTGCTTCTAGAGAGGAGGCCAAACTGGCGCAACTGGAGGTAGACTCGATGACTCCTTTGTATGATGGTTGCAATAATCCCGACGTGACCCGATTGAGTTTCACACTAGAACTTATAAAGATGAAGGCAAAAAACAAATGGACAGATACAAGCCTGGATGAGCTTCTGAAGTACCTAAAGAAGGTTCTTCCCGCGGGAAGCCTGTGTCCCACTAGTGTCGAGGAGGCAAAGAAAATCGTGTGCCCTCTTGATCTGCCACATATTCGATATCACGCATGCATCAATGATTGCATCATATATCGGAACGAGCACGCGGAAAAAACCATCTATCCAAATGCAATTCTTCACGATATAAAAAGGCCGGAAAGAAAGCTCCACAGAAAGTTGTATGGTACTTTTCGATCACTCCGCATCTACATCGGTATTTCGTAGATCCTAAGGAAGCAAAGCTTATGCGCTGGCACGCGGAGAGGGTGAAGCCAGATGATGGAGATGAACCGAAGCTGAGACAGCTCGCAGATGCTAGCCAGTGGAGAGCATTAAATGCTGAATTTGAATTTTTCACAAATGATCCAAGGAACATCGTGCTTGGCGCTAGTAGTGATGGCATGAATCCATTTGGCAACCAGAACACTAATCATAGCACATGGCCCGTGTTTGTATGGATGTACAACCTCCCCCCTGGTTGTGCATGAAGGAAAAATACATACACATGGCTATGCTTATTCAAGGGCCGAGACAACCGAGAAATGATATAAATCTGTATCTCGGGTTACTGAAAGAGGAGTTACAGACCTTATGGACAACGCCGGCCAAGACATGGGATGCAAGCAAAGGAGAGTATTTCTACATGAGAGCCGCGCTGATCACGGCGGTGCAGGACTATCTCGGTTATGGCTATCTCTCCGGCCAGGTGTGCCACGGATATTGCGGATGCACGAGGTGCATGGATGACACAACTTCTCTGCAGCTATCAAAAGATGGCGGCTCTTCGAAAATCGTGTACATGGGGCATCGAAGATGGCTCGAGAAGGATGACCCATAGAGAAATCATGGAGATCTATTCAATGGTAAGGCTGAGCATCGAAATCCTCCACGTAAGCGTAGCGGTGCAGAAATATATGAGTTATTGAAGAACTGCGAAGAGTGCCCCTCGCCGAGAAAGACGAAGAAAAAGGCGCCGGAGCCCCTGCTGAAGATATGGAAGACGAGATCTGTTTTCTAGGACTTGGAATACTGGCCCATACTCGACACGCCTCATAGCCTTGATCAAATGCATATCACAAAAAATATCCTTGAGAGTTTGCTTGGAACATTGATGAACATGCCGGAGAGGACCAAGGATGGGCCGAAGGCAAGAAAAGACTTGGAATTTTTGAAAATCAGGAAAGATCTTCAAATGCCCGGTAAAAGGTCGTCAGAGGAGACCGAGACAGAGACGGAGATGGAAGATAGGGGCAAAAAAGTAAACAAGAAGGAAGTACAATATTGCCGCCCCCCCCCCCCTCTTTCTTAACCTTAGATCCAAAGGAGGTCGATCAATTGTTCAAGTGCCTTGCCGGAATAAAAGTTAGTTCCAGATATTGTGGGAAGATAAGTAGATATCTGGACACTAAGAAAAAAAGGTTCAGTGGGATGAAATCTCACGACTGTCATGTGATGATGACGCAGTTACTCCCGGTTGCACTTAGAGGGATTATGAACACACATGTGCGTGAGACACTTACTGACCTATGCCACTTTTTTGATGATATCTCTCGAAAGTCAATCAGTGTGAAGCAACTCCATAGGCTACCGGAAGAGATCGTTGTCATACTGAATGAGCTAGAGATGTACTTCCCGCCCGCGTTCTTTGATGTCATAGTGCATCTATGTGTCCACATCGTGGATGACATCATCGACCTAGGGCCGACATTCCTGCATAGCATGATGCCGTTCAAGAGGATGAATGGGGTAATCAAAGGATTCGTTAGTAACATGTCCCATCCAGATGGAAGCATAGCCGAGGGATATCTAACGAAAGAGTGCATCTCTTTCTGTGAGAGTTATCTGACCAAAGACCCTGTTGTTGATTTGCCCGTCAACAAGCACTGTGGAAGGCTTGAAGGCGAAGGTCACACCAACGGTCATAGGGATGTGAATGTGTTACGCTCGGGCCGACAAAACGACCTTGACAGGGCAAACTTAGTAGTGCTACAACACCTAGATGTGCTAGAAGATTTCGTGACACTGCACAAAGAGACCATCGCATAGAAGTACCATGACCGTGGGGTGCACAGGACGGACGCTGAAGTCATTAGAGAGCACAACTCCACTTTCTTCCGTTGGTTCAAAGAGCGAGTTCTGGCTAATCCCTCGGACGAGGGTTGTCCGAACAGAACACTCATATACGCCTTAGCACGTGGCCGTCGACCAACCTCGCGACTTATCAAGCATACGGTATCAACGGATACACGTTCTACACGAAGGAGAAAGATAAAAATAGTGATGACCAAAACTCAGGGGTGACGATGGAAGCCATGACCGGGAATGTAATTGAAAGATATTACGGAAGGGTCGAAGAGATATGGGAGCTTAGCTACTCTGGATTGCATAACGCGACGATGTTCCGTGTCAGATGGGCTAAAAATGTACACAGAGAAAACCGACATTTCACTACCATGTGTATACCCGACTCCGATGATAGCGGTACCGTCAACGCCATCGCCAAAAATGAGCCATGGGTACACGCTAGACACGTGACACATTGTTTCTTCATAACTGATCCGATCAATCCCAGCTGTGTTGTCATGAGAAGCAAAAGGAGCATCGCCGGAATGGATGGAGTCGCCAACGAGGAAGACTACGACCAGTACGGTGATCCGATGAGGGAAGATGATGCTAATGACGACGAAACATATGTCAAAATAAGAATGAAGACTACATTACCTACCAAAGATCGTAATCCCTGGAGAAGGAAAAGTCACGACCATGGGCTCAATTATTCGACAACGAACAAAAGAGGGAAGAAGATCAGTCTGAAGCATCGTTCTCGCCCAAGCTAACAAACTAATCGCAAAGTTTGTGTGTGTCTAGCTATTTTGTATACCGCCGATGATGTAAGATATATATTATACTAATTATTATCCGGAGGGTAACAATGGTATATATTATACTAATTATTATCCAGAGGGTAACAATGGTATATTGCAAAATGAAAGAAAAAGAAAAAGAAAAGTCCAAATGAAAGAAAAAGAAAAAGAAAAAGAAAAAGAAAGGAAGTTTTGCAAAATAAAAAAAGAAAATAAAAATAAAAAATAAAAAGGAAAAAAGAGTTAGCAGTAGCGCGTTTTATCCAGGGAAGCGCTATAGCTAAGAAAAAGGAAAATAAAAAATAAATAAAGAAAAGAAGTAGCAGTAGCGCGTTTTTGCTGGACTGGCGCTATAGCTAAGAAAAAGGAAAATAAAAAATAAAGAAAGAAAAGAAGTAGCAGTAGTGCGTTTTTGCTGGACTAGCGCTATAGCTAAGTTAGCTATAGCGCGTTTTGCCAACACGCGCTATAGCTAAGTTAGCTATAGCACCGGTCCGCTCGATCCCCTCTGACTCTCTCTCTCACTCGCTCCGCTGATCCCCTCTTGACTCCACCGCTGACGTTGCCGCCGACGCCCACGCCGCCGCCGATGCCAGCCCCGCCCCGCCGCCGATGCCAGCCCCGCCCCTCCGCCGACGCCAGCCCCACCCCGCCCGCCCCGCCACGCCCCACCCACGCCGCCCACGCCA
>NC_041381.1:552536207-552541945 GCF_002162155.2 Triticum dicoccoides
AGCCCCGGCTCTCTCTATCTCTCTCTCTCTCTCTGACCCCCTCCCGCTCTCTGTAGATCGGCGACCCCGACGCCAGCCACCGACCCCGACCCCTCCGTGAAGCAGCCGGCGACGCCCAACAACGCCAGCTAGCACTAGACAGGTGCCTTTCCCTCCCCTCCCAAGTGTTAGTTAGCTTAATTTAATCGATGTTAGTGTTAGTTAGTGTTAGTTAGCTTAATTCAGTTAGTGTTAGTTAGTGCTAGTGCTGATAGTTAGTGTTAATATTGATGCATGTGTGCTGCTGCTGTTTTTGAAATTCAGTTAGTGTTAATACTGATGCATGTGTGCTGCTGCTATTGATGCATGTGTGCTGCTACTATTGACAGTAAATTCAGTTAACTGAATCATGCATGATTCAGTTAATTCAGTGTGTGTGTGTGTGTGTGTGTGTGTGTGTGTGTGATGATTTGGCTGCTATTGAGATCTTCTATGTAGTGAGATCAGTTTTGCAGCTTATATTGATGATTTGGCAAAATATTGACCTAAGTGACCTATGTTTTGCCAGAAATGTTGATTCATTTCCATTCCGGCAAATTTCAGGCACTCTATATGTGCACTTTCTAGCAAATGTCATGCTGAAATTTTCCGTGAATTTCGGCATGACTTGTGCTAGAAAGTTGGACATATCGAGTGCTTGAGATTTGTCGCGACGGGAATGAACAACATTTCTGGCAAAACAAAGGTCGTCACTTTTTTGTCATTATTCACTTTATTATATGAACCCTAGGAAACATGACCGACACCGATGAGGCCGGAGGTTCTCACTCCCAATTAGGTCGAGCACACGCCTACCTCGACTTTTTGGCGGATCAGGAGAGACAGGAAGCTGGGTGTCCGACGGATGACGACGGTGGTGAGACATAATTTGGCGCTGATGCCACCAATCACACCGATGCCACCAATGACACCGGCACTGAGACTGGCGCTGATGATGTTCCTAACTATAGCACGGAAGGTGGGACCTCCCAAGCCAGTGAGGGAAAGAAGGAAAAGAGGACACGACGCCGAAATGAGCTTGGCACCGGAAGACTGCTGGTCACGGTGGTGCACCCTGGTGAGTTTGAGCCAATAGAGCCGCGAGAAGTGGCAGCGTGTTACGGCAACCAACTAGCATGCATCCTACGGGATACCTCTAACATCAACACCACAAAAATACGGAAGAATGATCAGTTGAAGAAGCTGCTTCTAACTAGGTTGCATGCAAGATTCCTGTTCCCCAGTCGTAATGATGAAGTCGACCCATGGGATGATCATGCCATGAAAAAAATCAACAACAAAGCCCTAGGGAAGTTTAGCAACGCATTGAGCGCTTGGAAAACTAGGGTGAAAAAGGCGATTCAAGTAGACCATGAAACCTACGCCGATATTGTTGCAGACAATCTGAAAATTACGATAGAGGACTTTGAAAAGTTCAAGGAGACTTGCAATGAAGAAGCTGCCAAGGCCAGGTCGGAGAGAGGCAAGCAGCTGCAGGCAAAGAACATCGGGAACCACCGCCTTGGAAGTCGTGGTTACACGAGAAAGAGGCCCGTGTGGGCTAAGGAGGACGCAGAACATGAACGTCAGGGGATCCCAGACCCATTGGCTGAGTTCACCGACCAGCAGGAGCACGACTTCATCAGGGCCCGATTCTCGTGGGACCCCAAGAAAAAGAATTTTTTTTTCACCGACGGGCCAACTAGGAAATTCATGAGAATACTGGTAATTATCCTTTTACCACCTTACATATTAGCTTCTGATCAACGAATTCTACTACATTCTAGTCGCATTCGTAAACGATTCACGATCCATTTTGCAGAGAGAGCAACACAAGCTTGCGGTAGTCGAGAGTGACTCGTCGACTCAGTCGTCGGCGAAGTACAAGTGGGACACTCCTTTCAACCGGGCCATGAACATAATGATGGGACACCCGCCCGGCCAGCGGCCGCAATATGGACGTGTGCATGGCACCGGGGATAGGGCCACTTGGAAGTACTATTATAGCAAGGACCCCGAGGCCAAAAGACAGAGAAAGAAGTTTAGTCAAGTGACTATCGACGAGAAGGTGGCGCGGGCGATGGAGAAAGCAAAAGCTGAGACCAAAGCTGAGATAATCGCTGCCAGTAGATCTGATTTCGTGGATGCCTTTACGACCTTGATTCCAACAGTGGTCACATGGGTGCAACAAAATCCAAATGTGCCACGAAGTGAATTTCCCATGCCCAGCTTCACCGGGAGCAACTAAATGAACATCGCACCAATACCCGTACCTAGTATGGAAACCGCACCCGCACCTCCTCCAGCACCTGCTCCTGCGCCCAGCTCTCACAGCAGCCCTAGCTCCATCTCTGGCTTGAATGTCGGGCCATCGACATTGGCTGAGCTCGACGCCCTCACGGTAAATACGCGTCGTCGCACCTTCATCAACTCAACTAATTAATTAATCTTCAGTTGTCGTTCTTTTTGGATCTCTGACGCTGCACGTATATGTCTTTGTAGGCTGACTCCACTTCGTGCACCCTCCTTTACAACATGAAGGGCGGGTTAGTGGATGTGGGGAAGGGTACTATAGTGAAGCCAAGGATCGTTTGTTTCACCGCCGGCAGATGCCTAATAACGCCTTAAGGGTCTCCGTGGCGAGTGTGGAAGTGGGCTAAGAGGGTCTCCCTCGTCCGATACAAACCGATGGAGAGGATGACGAGAACCCCACGCAGCTTGGCCAATGCAAAAATTGGCCGATCCTATGGCCGAAAAATCTTCTTTGTGTCGAGGTGGCCGGGAGCACACCAACGGGACCTCATGAAGGTATGACCACAACACCACCTACACAAGTACAACCATCATCTGTGCTACTTGCTGAGATCGAGAGACATGAGGAAGGAGGGCCAACCGTTCCGCCGGCAGATGATGCCATCTGCCACATGGAAGAGGATAGGGATCATGACATGGAGGATGCCGACGATGACCCTAACCAGTATTTCAATACTGCCTTTGACAATGAAGTAATAACGAGTCAACCATATGAATATGAGATGCATGTACCAGAGCCGGAACGTCCTCGGGAGTTCCGGAAGTCTTTGTTCATGCAATCCTCGCAGGACACGCCTCCAGATGCCGGCTCCACCCAAGCTCAACTACTTAGCCAGAGTAGTCCAATGCTGAGCCCGGCAACACTAGGAGTGGTGCTCAGGGAGGGTCTAACAGACCCACCAGCACCTAAGCCCACCAAGAAGAAGTAGAGGAAGAGACCGGCGGCAAGAAAATCCAATAAAGCTGGCAATGTTGGTTCTAGCAGCCAGCAGCCTTCGACCAAGGTTGACCAAGTACCGATGAAACATGCGCCATTAATCCATGTCACGGGAGAGCCAATGGTACTGGCGAATGCACTAGCTGCCATAGAAGGGGATCTCAGGAGACTCCATGACCATGTGCTATCGACAGAGAGAAGCCTCCTCGCCTCGGATGATCCAGGATACCCACTTTATGCGGTTCATGTGTCGAGAAGTTGCAAGATGTATGTCCACACATGCCCCGCGGACCTCTTCTTCCTGAGGTTTGATTACATCTTCCAGATGTTTCAAATGAGGACACTCGATTTTACGTTCGTCTGCCTCTATGCGCTGCACATGAACTACATCGTCAGGAGAGAGCAAGTCACCAGTCTTGCGGTCGTGGACCCATACTACATGCATGAGGGCTTCTTGTCAGTCAACGACTCCAACCGTCAATATGCGAGTTAGTACATCGAAGAATTCTTGGTCAGCAATAATGACAAAGAAACGATTCTCCTACCTTATCATCCTAGGTAAGTCATCGCGGATAGCACTATAACACATACATCCTTTCGTGCATTTCAATAGTTACTTTGCACGCATGGAGGCTAAACTTGATCGTGTATTTTGTGCAGCGGGGGGTGTCGTGCCGTTCTCATTGTTCTTTACCCGCGTTACTCCCGCGCTCTATATTTGGACCCGTCGAAGAACATACAGAAGAAAGATTACACACACATAAAGTATGTTCTGGACAGAGCTATGCTAGGCTTCAGCATGCGGGGTGGCTACATCCAACACAAAAAAACAAATAAGGCCGGACTTTGTTTCACCCACAAGACTGACTTCTGTTGCATCTAGCAACCGGCAAGAAGTGAGAATGATGGATTCTACGTCATCCATCTAATGATGGAGTACAGATGGGATGTGCAATCACTTTGCATGAAATCTTCATCCGATACCCATATCCAGAGATGGGCCGAAGCCTTTGGAGCCGTGCCGGATAATTGACTTCGAAATGATTTCTACCGGATCCAACAGGAAATTGCATCCATCATCATCAAAGATGTCCTCGAAGAGAATGGGATGTTCTACGCCGGCCCAATATCGCGAGCTGACGTCCGAACCCGCATTGCCCTACAGCGTCAGGACATGAAGCCTTTCACTAAGCTTGGGTCTGTCCTCCCGGATATGGACAGATGGGAAGAGTGCACTGCTTAAAAACAATGTGTCTGTTTAGTTACTTGTTACTTTTTGTACGACGAAACTTCGAATCTCTCAGTACGATGAAACTATTAGATTTATTGTGCCGCGCTCTAGTTAATTACTTTCGGTATGATAAAATTTGTTAACTATGTTTACTATATATGTTGCTTCTATTTCATAACTGTTTTGTTGAATTCGCTTCATGGTATATATATGTGCATCTCTGATAGGTATATAGATCAACGATGCCGAGGAAGTGGTATGTCGTGTATGTAGGGCATGTTCCGGGTGTGTATGATGAGTGGCCAGAGTGTCAGGCCCAAGTCTTTGGTTTCTCTGGCAGAAGCCAGAAAGGGTTTGATAGCAGAGCGGAAGCCGAAGCTAGTTACTTGAGATTCATAGCAAACCAGGGGATTCAGAACCAGCGCCGCTACAAAAACTACTACATAATACCGCTTTTGATCATCGTGGTCGCTCTTATCGTGTATGTCTTAGTTTAGGTAGATGATGAAACATGTGTCTACGGTGACAATGTAAGATATATGTCATCATTATAACTTGTATCGCTATTTCAGATGATGATGAGATCGACATCATTTGTGTTGAGACTATGTTGATATGATGAGACTATGTTGTACCACTTCGATGATGATGATGATGAGACATTCCATTTTCATATAGTTCCAGCGTATGTGTATGTTGTAACTGTATAAAACATGTAAAAATACGAATACACCAACGTAAAAAAATATACTAGCAGTAGCGTGGGGTATTGGAGTAGTAGTAGCGCTGCTTACCAGTAGCGTTTGTTTGTTGGCCCACGCTGCAAGCATTAGCAGTAGCGATGGGCAGAGGCGCGCTACTGCTAGATACAGATAGCAGTAGCGCTGGTTCAAACAAGCGCTACTGCTAAAAAATAGCTGTAGCGCCGTAGCAGTAGCGCGCACACCCGCGCTACTAATAGCCAAATAACCAGCGCTGCTGATAAGGGTTTTCCTAGTAGTGACGTCTACTTCACTCAGGCGCCCGGGGCATCGCCACTCCACGGGACGCGTCTACATCACTCGGACGCCCCGCACCTCGCAACTCCGCGGGACGCATCTAGATCACTTGGCCGCCCCGTGTGTCGCCATCGGTTGGTCACCTCATCACCACTTGGCCACCCCGTGCGTCGCCGTCGGTTGGTCACCTCATCACCACTCGGCCGCCCCGCCCGTCATCATCGGTTGGTCACCTCATCAC
>NC_041381.1:552542641-552544167 GCF_002162155.2 Triticum dicoccoides
CCCTCGGTTGGTCACCTCATCACCACACGGCCGCCCCGCGTGTTGCCACTCGGTTGGTCACCTCATCACCACTCGATCACCCCGCGCATCGCCATCGGTTGGTCACCTCCTCACCGCTCGGCCGCCCCGCGCGTCGCCACTCGGTTGGTCGCCTCATCACCACTCGGCCACTCGCGCGCCTTCAGACAACTATGTCATTTTACATTCTGGTACTCCCGTCTTCCCGAGTATCCCGTAATTCACACACATCACTTTCACTCGGAGGCCACACCACCTAGTGTACCTCTACGCTCGATTGCTTATTTTCACATACTTGCTTAGTACTGGTTATGTGACTCCCGAGTCCAACTTCCATTTTTTCGCATACATCATTCACGAACACCATGTGTCGTTCTTCATTGCGAGTTTGCATCGGTCCTTCGGGGCTGCAACTCAGTCGAAACACTACACTTTCATTTTATTTGAGCCAGTATTCCAATGAGTTTAGTCAGATCCGTCGCTTCGACAAGTTCGAACGGATCCTTCGCTCTTTCAGACTCTTGCTAGTTAACCAGCAAGCCACTTGCACTCCCAGTGGGTGTCTATGGGTGTTATTCACACAAATCATTTCAGCACACATCAAATTTCCTTGAGAAATTATTTGGTTGTCTTGTGCCATTTTTTACACAAGTTATGCGATCACTCGATGGCCCTATGCGCCAACTTCATCGCTGCTTGGACTCGGTCACCATACCGGTCCCAGCGCACCACAACACCGACCTTGTCGCTCTGTTGACTTCAAACACATCTGGCCAACCCCTCCGTGGAATCCTCTTCATTGTATCAATGATATAGAACTCGTCAGGCATGAGACAGATACATCCCTTTTATAATTAAACTTCACACTTCACTCTTTTGCGAGTTTGCCTCTTTCGAGCATCACTCGGCCTCATCTTTACCCGAGTCTGACTCGATGAATTGCAAATCATCCATTCAAAACTATATTTCTCGTATTCTGACATGTCCGTTGTCGAAGCCTATAGTATGCTCGGGGGCTACGCCGCACTCGGGGGTTGCATCTCATTCGGAATGACACTCTCCTGGGTGGTCGAGTACTTCATCACCAGTCAGATCTTTCACTTCAATAGTGCATTCGATATGCCACTTTGGCAAGTTTTATAATCACCCAGACGCATGCACGCCATATTCATTCCTACTCGGACTCAGTTGTCATGCCGGTCTTGTTGTGTCACAACCACACTACACCGACCTCATCGCTACATTAGGTTTGAAGCATCTGGCTAACTCCTTCGAACACCATTTTAGTCACTTGTCTGGACACGCAATCTGTCACTCGACCACCCCGCGCATCACCACTTGAATGGACACGTAGTCCTTCACTCGGCCACCTCGCGCATCCTCACTCAGTCGTCCCGCACCGTGCCACTCGGTTGTGCACGTCTTCACCACTCGGCCGCTCCAAGCGTCGCCTCTCGATTGTACACGTCTTCACCACTCGGCCGCCCCACGCATTGCCACTCAGTTGT
>NC_041381.1:552544413-552613061 GCF_002162155.2 Triticum dicoccoides
TCACACATCATGACTCGGTTGCCCCACGCGTCGCCACTCAATTGGGCATGTCTTCACCACTTGGCCGCCCCGCGCATTGCCGCTCATTTGTACATGTCTTCATCATTCGGCCACCTCACACATCATGACTCAGTCGCCCCGCACGTCGCCACTCCGTTGGGCACGTCTTCACCACTCAGCCGCTCCGCGCGTCGCCAATCGGTTGTGCATGTCTTCACCACTCGGCCGTCCTGCGCGTCGTCACTCGGTTGTACACATCCTCGCCCCTAGGCCGCCTCACACGTCACCATCAGTTGAACATGTCTTTACCTCGACACCCCCAACACGGGAACGACTAAGTTACTCATATGATCAAACCTCATATCACACTCTGTAGCAAGCTTACTGTCGTGGAATTATCACGTCAGATGTCCTAGTGTGAGGACTTAGTCGTGGAGCCATCGCGACTAGGTTAGCTTAGAGGGGTTAAACCGGACAAAGGACACGGGGAGTTTATACTGGTTCGGCCCCTTGTAGTGAAGGTAAAAGCCTACGATCCAGTTGTGGTGGAATTGATGGGGTCTCGACAACCAGGGAGCAAATACGCTTTGCCTAGTTCTCGAGTTGTTGTTTCTTGTCCCTGAACCGCCACCGGGTCGTCCCTTTATATACATAGGTTGACGCCCGGCCGGTCTACAGAATCCCGAGGCCGGCTCGCACAAGTGTCCGGCTCGGTTTCTTCCTTTCCCTAACTTACAATACAAGTTACACATCTCAAGGCGGTTTACATACGTGGGCCCTAATTCACCATTGGGCTCTGGGCCTCTAAGCTTCTGTAGTAAAGCGCCATAGTCTTCGTCTTCATGGGCTTCAATGTAGACGATCTCTTATGAGCATAACCCGGCCCCTTCTGGGCGGTTTATAATCAGTAGTTGTATCCCCAACATTAGGCCCCAGATTGATTTGAACCTGTTCATGTCAATCTTCACTTTAAAGAAATTTCGTCTTGATTATCTTCATGTTTATCCTTGTAAACCGTCGTGACGTCATCTTCTGGAATCAACATAAACCACCATGACGTCATCTGTGTATAAAAACCCGTAAATACTTCCCTTTATTAATTGACCTCCGAAGACCGAGGCGACAATTGTGTCCCATTCTCTGTTTTGGGCTCCTCGATTCCCGCTCCTACCATTTTATCCATTCACCTTATAAATAGGACCAAAGGCCCCTTTTCTTTTCTCCCCTTTCGTGCCTCTTCGCCTCGTCTTCAACCTTGCGTCGCCCGAACCCTGGAGCTCCGTCGCCGCCCTCGACCTTCAACCTCTGCACCAACCCTAGCCGCTGCATCGACCTGAATGCACCAGAAAACTACGGCACCTCTCCACTGCTCTCGTGATGCCGGTAAGCCTTCTCTTCTTCAACCCTAGATCCGCATTAGGGTTTCCTTTATTCGTCGGTGTTCATGAGTGTTCATCGGTGTTCATCGCTTGATCTTATTGTCACATCATATCTTGATGAACTTATATCCTCCCTGCGCGGACGTAGCTATAGTTTCTTTTTCCTCACCATAGCATCCCTTCGTCCATGAACAGATCCCATCTGGACCTTTGTTGTTCTGTTGTTGCCACCTTAGGGTTTTGAATTTTTTTTCCTTTTTCTGAACTGCAGTAGATCCATAATTGTATCATCAATCTGTAAAACATGTTTCTGCAGCACTTAGTAATTTTCAGATATGTTTCTTCCATACCACTGTAGGCGGTTTAACTTTTAGAAAACGACAATCCGCCAGATACCATTAGCCCTCTCTTAAACCCCCAACTTTATTTTAACATCAGTCTCCGGTTTGACATATACATATGCTCTGATTGATTCCTTCCCCCGACCTGATGCCGGTTTATACATACCAGCCCTTAACCGTGAACCGGCTTTGAATCTTCTTTTATAGCTTGATATCAACAATGGCCAAACAGTTCTCTGCTTGTAATTGGGTCCGTTCCCGGGTCACTGAAGAACAACTGACTAGATACGTTTTGACTGGCGCTTTAGCGAGCAAAGACATCATCCACTGGAGAGTCCCGGGTACTGAGAATCTTCCTAAACCTCAAGATGGAGAAGTAGTTGTGTTTGCACATCATCTGGACCGAGGGTTTAGCCCGCCCGGATCAAAAAAATTCCGGGATGTACTTGCCAGTTTCCAACTCCGCCCTCAAGATATTGGACCGAACTCTGTGTCCAACATTTGCAACTTCCAAGTGTTTTGTGAGGCTTATCTAAAAGAAGAACCGACCATTGAATTTTTCAAAGACTTCTTTCACTTGAACCGTCACACTGAATTTACAAACGGACCTAATACTAAACTTGGCGGGGTGTCGATTCAAAAGAGGAAAGAAGTCAATTTTCTTCATGCCAAACATCACAGCCACCCCAAGGATTGGAATCAAACGTGGTTTTACTGCCGAAACACTGCCCCTGATGATGAAAATCCGCTGCCGGGTTACCGCGCTCACCGGCTCAACAGTGATATCACCAATTGCCCCAATGGCTTACTGCTAAGCAACGGTCCAAATATCCACCACAACTTTCCAAGCTCCGAGCCTTTATGGCGAGTGGTTTAACCGACATTGACTTTGTCTGCTGCTGGGTTTCTTGGAGCATCTTGCCCTTAAGCCACTGTGCCGGGTTAATGTGTGAATATACTGGGAATGTCAACGACCCTTAGTGGCACACTGAAATGCAGCTAACTGATGATGAAATTACTGAAGTTGTAAAAAAGATGTTGGATGAACACGTATCTGAGTGCAGCAAGACAGGGCTGAGTCCCTTTTATGTCTCCAACAAACCGCCAGCTGTAAGAACTGCATCTTTCTACTTTAATCTGCCCCCTTTTAAACACTTTCTGATGACCTTCTGTTCACTTTTGCAGGGCAATGATCCGTTTTGGAAGAGGAAACCGCAGGACAAACCGGCAAAACCGCAAGACAAACCGGTGAGAGCACCTTGTGTTAAGACCAAGCTCACGAAGAGGCTAGCAAAAAAGAGAACCGCCGAGTCCCCTGATCCTGCCGAAGATGTTGATGACTCGGAATTAGAGGTAGAACTTGATTCTCTTGGTTCATTTTTCATGCACTTATTGACAATGATCATTATCAGGATGATGCGGAAGCCAGCCGCACTGACAACATAGAGGTAATTTCCCTTTCTTCCAATTCAGATCATGTGCTAGTACAAAAACTCCGTCGCACAGTCTGGAAAGTAAAACATTCACATCCCCTCTCTTATTTGGATCCGCACTTTTCTTTGAAGACACAACAACATGAAGCTCGTCGCACGACCCAGCATAGTGGCCAACAAGTTACCTCCTACAGTTTACCGGACACCCCGATTCGAAAACACCATCCAGAGGTCTCTTGTACTTCTAATACATCTTATCCCAAGGCGGGTTACTTCCAATATCCTCTTAATCCGTCTGATTCCAATTATCAGGGGACCTCCAATTCATCCTCCGGTGAATCATCAGCCACCCAAATGCCTCCCCTTAAAACTGTTCCTGGGTAAGCATATTATTTTTTAATCTTTTTATGCCTTGCACCGATTTATTGTACTAAATTCTGTATCTGCCTTCTTCAGTGCCAAAGCCAGACTTAGCAAGAAAGCTAAATTGAGCAAACCAACTGATGACAACCAAGCCCCTGAACCAAAGAAGACCCCTGAAGCTCATGATCCAAATGTTGATGCTGGCCTGGAAGATCCGATACCTCAAGTTCAGGATACTTTTTTTGAACCAGATGGGATAAATCCAACAGACCAGCCTGATGATCTGCCAAGCCCTTTTGCCAATCCACCAAGCCCAACAAGAACGTTTACCAAACCGCCAAGCCAGCCAAGACTGTTTAAGGTGCCGCAGATGATGTTGTGATTACTGGTATTGGTCATACTCCTCCTGGCAACCAAGTCGTTTTATCAAAACATAGTGCCAAGGAAGAATTTGCTGCCATGGACAAGGGCAAGTGGAAGACAGACTTGTCACACTATGCTCACCTCAACGCCCCGGATTTACATTCTGGATACCTAAACCGCCTGTACATAGATCATGATTATGAGGCCGGTTTAGTAACCTTGATGAAGGAGCGCTATGAGGTAACTCTTGCTCCATTGTTTCATAAATTTTCCTTCCTTTCTCTTTATTGATAATATCAACTCCAGTGTAGCCCCCATGGGTCGGTTTATTTTATCAAGATGAACCGGGACTTTGATAAGAAAACTTCAACTGTGGAGCCCCCAAGGGTCGGTTTATCTCTTCAGGATGAACCGGGGCTTCCTGCTGTTTAAACTTTCCCTTGTTGAATTCATTCATATCTGATTGATCAATTAAACATTAGCCCCCAAGTGCCATGATTGATCTTGTGTGAAACCTTGGGACTTGACCATATTGTTGATGAGAGCGATAGGCATTAGCCCCCAAGTGCCAAGTGCATAACTTTTTATGTGCTTGGGACTTCAAAGATGCACTACCAATTTATTGAATGTCCTTTGCAGGATGAGCTGAAGAAAAAGGAATCCCAACTCGCCAATCTGCAGGAAAACATCAAATCCCAGCAAGCAGAAGCATCCAAGGCCAAAGATGAGCTGACGAGCACTTTATCCTCCATGGAGAAATTGAAGGAGGATTTTAAAAATGAACGGGCAGAAGATGCTGAGACGGCCCTTAATCCGGTGACCGAAGAGCTTTCTGGCCTGAAGCGGCAAATCAATGCTATGACTTCTGCTGTCTTTGGTAAGTACCCTCTTCTGAGTTCCTTTTAGACATCCTTGAAACTGCCAGTTTAATAATAACTTTTAAATCGTTGCATTGCTCATCTTGGCTCAGATATGCGCAAAAAATTGAAAGCTGCCTATACTTTGATAGAACAACTGTATACCGGCGCTGAATGGGTCATCTGTACAACCTCATATAATAAACCGCCCCCACTTTGATCAAGGATACATTGGCCAGGTTATCCATGACACCTGCCCAGTTTGAGGAAGTACAGAGGTCAGCTGTGAGAGTTGGTGCTCTGTCTGCTCTGACCCGTGCCAAAGCCTGGATAGCTGACCTTGATCCGGAAGACATTGGGAATGGCTATCCTAGCCAGAAATAAGACGGTTCAGATTTTGACAATGACGCCCTCAAAGCTCCGACTAAGGAAATGCGTCCTCTTGCAAGCAAACTGGCTAAAGAAGCTGACTTGTCTTTCCACTGGTCAATCTATGATGCCGACAACAAGCGGATTGATGCATCCATTTATGAATTGCAGAATCTTATCCCACCAATCCGTAAGCACACTTATGCCCCTGATGTTGAACCGTCCACCCTAATAAGCGATGAAGCTGTCTTCCGAGCCTTAACTGGGATTGACTGGACAACCATTGACTTCCAGCCACTGGGTGGAGAGGAGGAGGTTGAACTGGCGCAAGACGATCCATCATCTTCACGTTAGCCTGGCGATCGATAGCTGGCTTTTACTTCCACATCTTGCAATCTGGGCCACGAACAATTATTATTTTGGGCATCAAAGCGCCTTGTAATAGGCTAGTTGAAATACTTCTTTGATCTGTTGCCATGGTGCACTGCTGCATAATACTGTTTTAATCTGCCATGATTGTTGCTGCATTTGCTTATGTGCTTTAGCAATTTCATGCAATCCTGTTTCTGCACATAGTAGATTGAAATTTTTTGTCCTGGCGGTTTACCGCCGGACGGATCATAATGCCCAATATAAAGCCAGGTTTATAACCAAGACTGCAAGGGTAACAAAATATGAAATATATCATACCTGTGATATTGAATCACATCGTTGGTTTCCCAACTTTCTTGTAGTAAGGGTGATAACCCAAATCTGGAGTGCTAATAACTCTTCACCATGCTTTGTTGGTTTAAACTGAAGCCATACCGGATTATGATAAACACCGGATGATCATCCTGGCCACGTATAGTCAATGCCATACCGGGTTAAGAAACACCGGTTTATAACTGAATGTGGTCTAAAAACTTATAGCTGAAAGCCAAACCGGGTTAACAAACACCAGGTTAAATTTAATGACTTATAGTCATGTCGGGTCGACAGACGCTGGTTTACCAAAAAAACCTTATCAAAGAAGAAAAACCTTGACAAATAAAAGCAAATAAAACTTGTAGTCGAGGCTTTTCAAGGGCTGCCGGGCCCAAATTTGAGGCTTTTCATGGGCTGCCAGGCCGCTGAGTTAAACCATTTTACAAAGCCTTTTAAGATGGACCTCACATTAACCAATCGTTGTTTTAACTTTGACAAGTTCAGGGTCTGTATTAGATTGACTTGTCAAATGTTCGGCGGATCATACCAGGATTACCTGGACGGAGTGGCTTACTTGATGAAGGCAGGTTAACCTGGGGTTTTAGGTGAATACACCTGGCTTCCGAGCCTGGCTCAATAGCCAATTACAAGGGTCCTTTCAGACTCTTTGTTGACTTGCACAAAGAGCCCCCAAGTAACTTTGTGAGTTGTGCTCTATGGGTGCCTATGTTTGAGTTGTGCTTAGCAACAAGACTCTCTTTGGCCCCTTGGGTGTGAAGCTCCCAAGCTTTGTTGTGGCGTATAGCCGGATTAATGGATAGAACTCCGCTTTGTCAGCCGAAGCCCCCATGTAACCAAGAAATATTGGAAAAACAGCAGAGGCCCTGCTTTTAGCAAGGATGCCGGTTTATTATATTGATCATAATATATACGTTGTCGAAATATGTGCATGGTAGGAGCCTATAGCTCAGGTATAGTAAGGCCGAATATGAGCGATGTTCCACGGCCGACGGGTCTCCTCCTCTGATTTGCGTGAGTCTTTGTGCTCTCGATCGTCGATGAGGTAGTATGATCCATTGTGCAGATTCTTGCTGACCACAAAGGGCCCTCCCCAAGGGGGGGATAACTTGTGCATATTGGTCTGATCCTGGATGAGCCGGAGAACTAAGTCGCCTTCTTGAAAGGTTCTTGTTTTAACCCGGCGGCTATGATAACGCCACAGGTCTTGCTGATAAACCGCCGAACGAGCCAATGCCATGTCCCGTTTTTCATCCAACAGGTCCAGTGCTTCTTGACGCGCTTGCTCATTGTCCGCTTCAACATAATTGCAACCTGGGGTGAGTCATGACGAATATCACTTGGGAGTACCGCCTTCGCCCCGTAAACCATGAAGAAAGGTGTATAACCCGTAGATCGATTGGGGGTGGTGTTTATGCTCCATAACACAAAAGGTAATTCCTCCACCCAACAACCCGGCATCCTTTTCAAAGGAAACATGAGCCGGGGCTTGATACCCTTTAAGATTTCCTGATTAGCTCTCTCAGCTTGACCATTAGACTAGGGGTGGGCCACTGATGACACATCAAGCCGGATGTGCTCTCTTTGACAAAAATCCTCCATCTCACCTTTGGAAAGGTTCGTGCCATTATCTATGATGATGATGTGTGGAAAACCAAAGCGGAAGATCACCTTCTTCATGAATTGAACCACCATGGCCGCATCACACTTTCTTAGTGGCTCCGCCTCAACCCATTTAGTGAACTTATCAACTGCCACCAACAGGTGGGTCTTCTTATCTTTGGACCATTTAAAAGGTCCTACCATATCAAGCCCCCAAGTAGCAAACGGCCAAGTGATTGGAATCATCCTCAGCTCCTGATCCGGAACGTGAGCTCGGTGTGAAAATTTCTGACAACCGTCGCACCTTTTCACCAGGTCCTCGGTATCAGCATGAGCCGTCGGCCAATAGAAGCCATGAAGAAAATCCTTAGCAACCAAGGATTTTGAACCGGCATGATGACCACAGTCTCCTTCGTGGATCTCACGCAAAATCTCGCGGTCCTCTTCAGGAGAAACACAGCGCTGGAACACACCTGAGACACTGAAGTGATGTAACTCACCATTATGAATAACCATGGACTTTGATCGCCGGATTATCTGTCTGGCCAGAACTTCATCGTCTAGTAACTCGCCCCAGTTCATATACGCCAAATATGGAACTGTCCAATCCAGAATAATATGTAGAGCAGCCACCAATTGAGCCTCTAGATTAGGAATAGCGAGGTCCTCCTCTATAGGCAACTTAACTGACAGATTATGCAAAACATCCAGAAAGGTATTGGGCGGCACCGGTTTACGCTAAGACCCCAGCCGGCTTAAAGCATCTGCTGCTTCATTTTTGCGCCGATCAATGTGCTCAACCTGATAACCCTTGAAGTGACCAGCAACAATATCCACTTCTCTTCGGTAAGCCGCCATGAGTGGATCCTAAGAATCCCAAGTACCAGAAACTTGCTGAGCCACCAGATCAGAGTCCCCAAAGCATCGTACCCGGCTTAAGTTCATTTCCTTAGCCACTCGAAGACCGTGAAGCAAGGCCTCGTACTCAGCTGCATTGTTAGTACAAGGAAACATTAAGCAGAGAATATAATGAATTTTATCACCTCGAGGGGAAGTAAGGACAACTCCAGCCCCCGAGCCCTCCAATTGCCTGGACCCGTCAAAGTGGATAGTCCAGTATGTGTTATCCGGTTTGTCTTCCGGTGCCTGCAACTCTGTCTAGTCATTGATGAAGTCCACGAGTGCCTGAGACTTGATAGTTGTTTGAGGCATATACTTCAACCTATGCGGCCCAAGCTCAATAGCCCACTTTGCAACCTGGCCAGTTGCCTCCCTGTTCTGAATTATATCTCCCAAAGGAGCGGAGATGACCATCGTGATTTTCTATTAACCGCCATCTTGATCCTTAACCGCCATCTTGATCTGATGATAACCAGAATAAGCATCCAAGAAACTCAAACGCTCACAACCCGCCGTAGCATCAATAATCTGATCAATACGAGGGAGAGCGAAAGGATTGGCCGGACAAGCCTTATTCAAGTCCGTGTAATCCACACACATGCGCCAAGTGCCATTCTTCTTAAGCACCAGTACCGGATTAGCCAGCCACTCCGGATGAAAAACCTCAATGATAAACCCAGCCGCCAAAAGCCGGGCTACCTCCTCACCGATAGCCTTGCACCTTTCTTCGTTGAAGCGGCGAAGAAACTGCTTGATCGGTTTAAACTTGGGATCAATATTAAGATTGTGCTCAGGGAGTTCCCTCGGTACACCTGGCATGTCAAAAGGTTTCCATGCAAAGATGTCCCGGTTCTCATGGATGAACTTGATGAGTGTGCTTTCCTATTTCGGATCCAAGTTAGTGCTGATACTAAACTGCTTGGATGAATCACCAGGAACAAAATCAACCAACTTAGTCTCATCGGCCGGCTTAAACTTCAGGGTCGGGTCATGCCTTGTGGTGGGCTTCTTCAGAGGAGTCATATCCGTCGGATCAACATTGTCTTTGTAGAACTTCAACTCTTCTGCCGCACAAACCGACTCAGCATAAGCCGCATCACCCTCTTCGCAATCCAAAGTGATCTTACGACTCCCATGTACCGTAATGGTCCCCTTATGACCCGGCATTTTGAGATGTAGATAGACATAATAGGGCCTTGCCATGAACCTTGCATAAGCCGGCCGACCAAACAGGGCATGATATGGGCTCTGGATTTTCACCACCTCAAAGGTTAAGGTTTCTGACCTGGAATCATGGTCATCTCCAAATACAACCTCCAAATTTATCTTACCAACTGGGTACGCTGATTTACCTGGTACTACCCCGTGAAAAATAGTGTTTGACGGTTTAAGATTCTTATCCGTCAATCCCATGCAACAAAAGGTTTTATAATACAGAATGTTGATGCTGCTTCCTCCATCCTTGAGCACCTTGGTGAACTTATAACCCCCAACCTGAGGCGCCACCACCAAAGCTAGATGACCCGGATTATCAACCCGGGGTGGATGATCCTCTCCACTCCACACAATGGGCTATTCGGACCAAAGTAAGTAACGAGGCACTGCCGGTTCAACAGCGTTAACTGCCCTCTTGTGAAGCTTTTGATCGCGCTTGCACAAGCTAGTGGTGAAAACATGATACTGCCCACTATTCAATTGCTTCGGGTCACTCTGATAACCTGACTGTTGCTGATTCCCCTAATTATTCTGTTGATTATAACCACCCTGGTTGTTCTGATTACCCTGATTGCCCTGGAATCCTGAGCTTGAACCGCCTCCGCCGTACCCGTCGCATGAGATCCTGGACCTGAACCGCCAGATGGACCCTGATCATATCGGAAAAGATCAGAGTTTTTGAACTCTCGCATAATGAAGCAATCCTTCCAGAGGTGCATAGCTGGAATCTCTTCCGTCCCATGCTTTGGGCAAGGTTGGTTCAACAGGCGCTCTAGATTCATACCTCCACCCCGCTGGGGCGGTTTACCCTTACGACACTGAGCATTCCTTGCACATTGGTGTTAGCCACAAAATCTGAACCGTCCGCCTTACACTTACCATTGTTGTCGTTACCCGCCGGATTAAGCTGCTGTCCCTTGGTGTTGCTGCTCTTCTTTCCCTTCCCCGGTTTTTCCTCGTCAGACTCAAGATCCTTGGTACTATCAGAGTCAGCATACTTAACTAGAGCCCCCATGAGTGTGCCCATGTCATTGCAATGACGCTTGAGTCGTCCCAACTTCAACTTCAAAGGTTTAAACTTGCAATTTCCCTCCAACGTTATAATTGTTGAATCTGCATTGATGTGGCCTGAGGAATGTAGGATCTCCAAAACCTGGCGCACCCAATGGGTAGTCGATTCATTCTCTCCTTGAACACAAGCGGCCAGATCAACTATTGACATCACTTGCTTGCAAGTATCCTTGAAGTTGCTGATAAACCGGCTCTTCAATTCGTCCCATGACCTAATAGAATTAGGGGGCAAACTCTTTAGCCAAGTGCGAGCTGTTCCTTCTAGCATCATAGTGAAGTACTTAGCACACGCCGCTCCATCCACATCCATCATCTCTATCACCATCTCATAGCTTTCCACCCATGACTCGGGGTGTAAGTCAGCAGTGTAATTGGTCTCCTTCCGAGGACCCTTGAAATCCTTAGGTAAACGTCCATGCGCAGGGCCGGTGTGAGACATGGCACCCCCAAAGTGGTAAAAGCAACTCCTGACTCCACTACAGTAGTTGCATGAACCGGCATAAGCTGACACTCCACATCTTGCGCAGTTAATCCGGCTCCTCGGCGTCCTCGTCCTTGGTCCACTACATCCTGTGCTTCATTCCTTCCCCCTGTCGGGTTAGGCCTCCGTGGCTCATTATGGTTCCATCCACTGCTTGACACAGTTGGCTCTTCAACATGCCTGATGTAACTCCGGCTTGGGCGAGGGGTAGAGTGAATCCTGTCCCGACTATATGAATAAGCTTGCTGCTGAACCATTGCTGTCTGGAATAAATCTCTAGCCCATCATGTCTCATCCGTCGCGGGGAATCACCTTCCATTGGAATAGCGGCCAATCTTGATGCCGCAGCAATCATATTATCCAGAGGGATAGGAAAGTGACCTAGTGGTGTTGGCACATACTGTGGCGATCACAGTTCTGCTGAGGCGAGTCCATCGTGCGCGGCTGATCCGACGCTCCTGTCCTGGGTGCTTCAATCCGGTTCACCACGGGCGGGTTACTGGTGCCCGCTCCTGGTGTATTAAAGAGATTCCTTGCCTCATAAACCAGTGGCAGATGAGGATGGTGCCTCCTCCTCATCACCTCGTTTGAAGCGTTCTGATCCAACATAAGCCGATAAGACTCTGCATGAACTCGTTGAGCTTGAGCATTCAAAGCGGCCCGTTCCTCGGCCATCCTGGTCTCCTCAGCGGCCATGTCCTCCTTAGCCTGAGCTATCTGATCCCGCAACTTTCTGACCTCCGCATTATGCTCATCCTGATTATCCGGATTAACCTCCGTAGTCAACAATGTTGCTAAACCGTCAAACAAACCAGACAAGACTTGAGCCGGTGGGCGCGCGGGGCCTCCTGCCCCGGCTGCCGATCCGGAAATCATCGCCGCCACTGTTGAAGATTGAGGTGCGAGCTGTGTGCCAGCCATGAATATTGCAACCCGGTTTGGCGGTTCGAAGGGGTCCGAAATACTGTCGCCACCGGAACAACCCCCAAACAGGCCATCCTGCACTTGATACAAAGACTCGGTCTCGCCGGTGGATGACTCACCATTGGAATAGACGGTTGTCTCACCATCGGATACCAGTTCAGATTCAGTACCATGGATGAACCCTATGAACGCACGCTTCTTCGCAGGCTGAACCCGGCTAGGGCTCGCACCTGAGCCGTCGCGACGAGGTCGGTGCAGATGTCTGGCTCAGGCCCCGGTTCACCGATCTTGCCGATGAAGACGTGAATTCCTCCGAAGGGGATCTGGTACCCGTACTCGATTGAGCCGACATCGGGGCCCCACCCTGCGTCATCAATGTAGAGCTTGCCACGACGACTCTTGGTCATCCGGCCCACTGCATATCCCTTGAGTCCTTCGAACTTGCCCTCCAAGAACTTGAAACCATCATGCGATAGCCCCACGATGGGCGCCAACTGTCGTGGAATTATCACGTCAGATGTCCTAGTGTGAGGACTTAGTCGTGGAGCCATCGCGACTAGGTTAGCTTAGAGGGGTTAAACCAGACAAAGGACACGGGGAGTTTATACTAGTTCGGCCCCTTGCAGTGAAGGTAAAAGCCTATGATCCAGTTGTGGTGGAATTGATGGGGTCTCGACAACGAGGGAGCAAATACGCTTTGCCTAGTTCTCAAGTTGTTGTTTCTTGTCCCTGAACCGCCGCCGGGTCGTCCCTTTATATACATAGGTTGACGCCCGGCCGGTCTACAGAATCCCGAGGCCGGCTCACACAAGTGTCCGGCTCGGTTTCTTCCTTTCCCTAACTTACAATACAAGTTACACATCTCAAGGCGGTTTACATACATGGGCCCTAATCCGCCATTGGGCTTTGGGACTCTAAGCTTCTGTAGTAAAGCGCCATAGTCTTCGTCTTCATGGGCTTCAATGTAGACGATCTCTTATGAGCATAACTCGGCCCCTTCTGGGCGGTTTATACTCAGTAGTTGTATCCCCAACATTTACCTCTTTCGACCATCACTCGGGGGCTACGCACAGCCGTTGGCCATGCCACCCTCAGGGGTTACGCCCATTCAATCAACCCATTGATCACATCAGGAATATCTTTCTGACCATACATGCTCGATCTGCCGAAAATCTATAAGGGTAGTACTGTCCACTCAGACGGTCGCCCAAATCATTACCTAAAGTCATCTTCGGGACTGCAAAAGGGTGAAAACAACGCTCCGCTACGGATACACTTGGCCCTATCCAAGGCTCCAAGGCGTCAGTTTCACAAACTTGGACTCAGAGATGGCATGTGCTAGTGTTCCCCCGGGATAATGAGTGAGGGAGTCCTGGATAAGGGGGTATCCGGAGAGCCGGACTATATACTTTGGCCGGACTGTTGGACTATGAAAATATGAGATAGAAGACTTCATCCCGTGTCCGGATGGGACTCTCCTTGGCATGGAAGGCAAGCTTGACGATTCGGATGTAGATCTCCTCCTATGTAAACTGACTCCGTGTAACCCTAGCCCCCTCCGGTGTCTATATAAACCGGAGGGTTTAGTCCATAGGGCACAACAACAATCATACCATAGGCTAGCTTCTAGGGTTTAGCCTCTCTGATCTCGTGGTAGATCAACTCTTGTAATACACATATCATCAAGATCAATCAAGTAGGAAGTAGGGTATTACCTCCATCGAGAGGGCCCAAACCTTGGTAAACATCGTGTCCCCAGCCTCCTGTTACCAATAGCGTTAGACGCATAGTTCGGGACCCCCTACCCGAGATCCGCCAATTTTGACACCGACATTGGTGCTTTCGTTAAGAGTTCCTCTGTGTCTTCGCTGCAAGGCTAGATGGCTTTTTCAACCTTCAACCACGTTGTCCTGGGTGAGACTTTTCTCCCGGGCAGATCTTCATGTTCGGCGGCTTCTCGCTGTGGGCCAACTCGCTTGGCCATCTGGAGCAGATCGATAGCTACGCCCCCGGTGATCAGGTTAGGTTTGGAAACCTAAACTACACCACCGACATCCATGGAGACTTGATCTTCGACGGATTTGGGCCCGTGTCAGGAGCGCCGAACAGTCATGACATGCATGACCTAGATCTACAGCTGGACAGTATTCGGAACATCGCACCTGCTACAGCTCCGGACTTCGTTCCAGAGCAGGCCGTGCCTTCCGAGGACGGGTGGATGGACCCCGCCCGGAAGGCCGCACACTCATCGGCGTTGGAGCCGAACGCATAGTCCTCTCCTCAGAAAATCCATGCCTCCAGACCCCCAGACTCATCTCCGGTAGTGTGTTCCGGACCACGCGCGCCCGTGCCCATCGAATCTAACTGGGCTCTAGTCATGGAGTTTGCCGCTGCGGATATCTTTTAGCAGTCACCCTTCGGAGACATGCTGAATTCATTAAAGTCTCTCTCTTTGGCAGGAGACTCCTGGCCGAACTATGTCCGGCTCGAGTGGGAAACTGGCGACGAAGAAATTCGTTACCCACCCACCACCCACTTAATATCCACGATCGATGACTTTACCAACGTGCTTAACTTCGACTCCGAAGACATCGCCGGTATAGACGATGATGCGGGAGAAGAATAGGAACCACCGCCCGCAGGGCGCTGGACTGCCACCTCTTCATATGATATATACATTGTGCATACTCCCAAAGAAACCAATGGCGATGAGGCAACGGGAGATAACCCCTCGGGGAAGAAAGCAAAACATGGGCGTCATCGGCGCCGCTCCAAGCCTCGCCACAACAATACCGGCACTGGAAAAGAAAATCCAGATGGTGCCGAAGAAGAATACGATCCTGATCAACCCACCTTCGAGCAAGCCGAACAGGAACACGGGCAGGCTTGCCCAAACGAGCAAGCAACAGATGGACACTCGGAGGATGACAACTATATGCCTCCCTCCAAAGACGAGGTGAGCCTCGGTAACGACAATTTCGGCGTACCAGAGGATCCCATAAAGCAGGAGCGCTTCAAGCGCCGGCTTATAGCCACTGCAAGAAGTCTAAAAAAGAAGCATCAGCAGCCTCAAGCTGATAAAAATCTGCCCACAGACAGACGGACTAAGGCCCGGGCAGCCGAATAATATGGACTCGAGCACCGAACAAAATACTACCCAAAGCGCAGGCTACTACCTCAATTCGAGGCGGCCGCACTAAAAATCAAACGCAGGCCTACACCCTGCCGACAGCACACTGCGGCAAGGGGTTGCGCACAAGACCAGCATTACATACCAAACAGCAACATAGCAAGCACCCCAGATGCATCAGCGGACAAAAATAGAGTCCACAAACCTTGGTGCAACAAATATAAGCGTCCCAAGGCAAAAAATGGTGCCCAGGGAACGGCGATCAACACAGGAGCCCGTAATCCTCAAACCCGCTAAGCGGGAGAAGAGACCTCAACATCTTAATTCGGGCCCCTCCAGCTTGAACCGCATACTTGACCGCCCATGTCAAATTCATGGCACCCCAGGAGCGGCAGCCAATCATACCAATAGAGAATGTTGGGTCTTTAAACAAATCGGCAGGCTGGCGCCGGAAGGAGCATGAAGAAGCCCAGTTTATCAAATCTAGGGACCGATCACTCAAGGATCAGACCCACCAGAAAAATCATTTTAGAGTGCCACAAAAAGGTGTGAAGGCCACCTTGGCCCTGCCACCCCGGAGATGGTCTTAAGATAGCCGAAAATGACATACCAACTTTCGGCCTTATACCTCTAGGCAGTAGCTATTCAGCACCACCAGGATACACTACGACTCAACGCATTATCACCAAAGACCCACGTGATGATGTCACAATTGCGGTCAAGACCGAGCTTCGCCTCGACACCAAAGAATATTTGGCCACTTTACTCACTGAAGCAGCGAGTCACGGTTTTTTTCAATCGAACCTAAATTCGACAGCCAAACTCCCGGACAATGACAAGGGAGTCCGAACTACTTCATGATACCCCAACCTAATCATAGCTCATATAGATCCTTCAGCATAAGCCGGACGGATCACATCCACGGCTCAGCCACTGCTCACACACGCCTCTTAAGCATTATTTGCATGTTCGCCCTTGCGCACAACTGGACCGGTGACTTGGAATCAGCTCGGACGCACATAGGGGGGATGTCCACCCCACCTGAATAAAATTCGGATATTCCTTCGGACTCGCGCACAGCCAACCACCGCCCGGCCCCATCGTACTCATACACATAGACGTATTACTTAAATACGGCATGTAGAGTCATTTGACGCTTATCTGCTATTTCTCGACGACATTTTTGTCATAACGGCATCCGAACATCGTGTTATGCCTTTGAACGTCAGGGGTTTCTTGCACCCGTACTACGGCGAATAAAGTCCGAACACCTTCTCGGTCGTTCGGCACCCCGAACTTATAGCATTATATGCATCAGCTCCGAATCATGTCTTGGGTCATTGGTTGGGTTTGCTCGGCTCCCATTTTTTGGTACCTTACGTTCCGCAATATCGGCTAAGGTAGCGCTGGGAGAACTACTGCGATTGTGTCCCGGTTCTGCCGGACGAATGCCTTAGTATAGAAAGCCGAAAACCGACTGTCATGATAAGGCGAGAGCTGGTCAGCTATTCGAGAGGTTGTAAAATCTTTAAGGATTTATTTCGCATAATGCCATAATAAAATGCAGCATGCGAAGGATTGGTTCACCGATCAGGCGCTATTAGAGCCTCCCGTGCGGTCTTCCGAACACTAGGGGATGTGCCTCCAATACTTGAATTCCTATGGCTAAGGGAGAGTAATAAAGCCATATAGTCTGATTGCCTGGTTCGTTGTGCTGAACACCTCCTTCATGGACCCAAGAATGGGATAAAGAGTGTTTAGGTGTATCCCGAACACCCCCGTAGTTCCTACGTGGGGGCAGAAGCCGATGACTGGCCAACTCTCAAGACTAACATATTAAAACGGCCGCGCAGGAATAAACTTTACACGTAACATGCACCTACATATAAGTGACTCTGTTTTGCCTTACAAAGGATTGCACAACTGCTTTCAGGGAAAAATAATGTCTTTCGTACATTCCTCGGCCAGGAGGCAGGCGCCTTTCAAGACGCCATCATAATATAGTTCGGGCTTGCGGTGCTCCTTCCCCTCCGGCGGCCCGTCGGTCATCAGCTTCTCAGCATCAAGCTTCCCCCAATGCACTTTTGCACGGGCAAATGCCATTCGTGCCCCTTCTATGCAAACTGACCGCTTAATGACGTCCAGCCGAGGGCAGGCCCTCCCAATCCGCTTCACGAGCCCAAAGAAACTGCTCGGTATGGGCTCAGTGGGCTATAGCCTGATAACCAAATCCTTCATGGCTAGTTCGGCCGCCTGATGCAGTTCAATCAGCTGTTTGAGCTGGTCGACAAATGGCACCGGATAATTCGGTGCCAAACACTACGACCAGAAGAGCTTCTCCGCAGTTTCCTTCTTCTCAGCTCGGCAGAATTGGGCAACATCAGATATGCTGTGCGGAAAATCCACAAATGCCCCTGAAAAAATTAAGGTTCAATGGGTCACCATGAATCTTCTGCGAAAGCGTAAGGCACCTTGAAAAAAAACTCATTACCAGCCGCAATCTTCCGCGCCTCGTGAATATCCTTCAGCGCAGCCTGGGCTTCCTCCCGAGCCTCATTCGCGGTCCAGGGAGCTTGGGCGAGTTCAGATTCTTTCAATGATAGACTCTTCTCCAAGCTCTCGTTTCTCCCTACGGCCTCCTGAAGCTCTCATTCAGCTTCCACGACCCTCGCCTCGTGTTTCTCACGGAGAGTCCGCTCCGCGGCCGCATTCTTTTTGGCCAAGGCAACACCCTTCTTGAGCACCTCAATTTCGGCATTCGCCCCTGGAGCGTGCGATATATATACTTTAAGATAGTCACAACTACTTACTTGTGTCAAAACTTACTAAAAGTTTTCAAAACATACCTTGTTTATCCTCCAGCTGCTTCTTCACTCGGTCGAGTTCCTCTTCGGCCCGCACCAGACTCTGCTTGAGTCCGGACACTTCCACAGTATGAGAGGAGGCAGTCACTGCAAACATCTGATTCACAAAAAATATATATGTCATTAGCTAAGTCTCGTGCGGACGGGAAGTTGATCCCCTGTCTGGTTCCTGTCCTCTCCGAATAGTGTATCAGGGGCTACTATCTATACTATGACAGTCTTCTACACATACCTCCAAGCCTTTTATAAGGCTGACACAGGATTCATTCAGTCCGCTCTCGGCAGCCTGAATATTTTCTATCACCACGCCCATAAGAGCGCGGTGTTCATCAATGATGGACGCACTCTCCAGTGATGTCGATAGGCCGCCTAACGCCTTTGGTTGGACGGAGGTCGTAGGCGGAGTAGGATCGCCCCCTCCAGTCAAGAGGGGTTGCTTGCTTGATCTCGGAGCCTTACGTTTCTCCGGGACTGTGTCCGGCTGCGGGCGAGATCCATGATCGCCCCCGCCATCGATATTCATGGGAACCGCCGCTCCCGTGCGTCCGGCCCCCGAGGTGCGCCCCCTGGCCCAGGTCCTTTTCCGACGACACCTCGGTGTCATAGCCAGGCTTTGGGGAAGGGGCCCTGGGAGGAGTCTCACTCTCCAAGGCATCGGAACTCAACGAGTCCTCTGATGAGGCCTGTTGGGCCGGAGACCTCACCGGACTGTAAAAAGTACGGTGCGAATGAAAATACTACATTCTAGTAAATTCTGGATGCATGAATATGTTCGGATTTCGTGCACTTATGATTTTACCAGGGGCTGGGCCTTGGGATCCCACTCCGGGCTGTTGTCGGTAGCCGTGGTGGACGCCTCGGGGATGAATGTTCTTCCCCTCTTAGGCAAATCTGCCTCTAAGGATGATGAGGCTGTCCTTTTCTTCCTCCCCCTTGTAGGGGACTCGGGCTCTTCTTCCTCCTCTTCCTCATCCTCATCCTCTTCCTCCTCATTCTCTCCGGAGGAGGGAGGGTCGCTGGAGTCTTCGGACTTTGTGTTCGAAGCACCCCGGCGACGGAGACCGCTCCTGGTCTCCTTGGCCTTTTTGTTGGCCTCTTTCTTCGGCGCCTTGTAAGGCGCTGGGACCAGCATCTTCGTCAGAAGAGGTCCCGCCGGTTCTTCCGGCAGCGGGGCCAGACAATGAATCCGCTCTGCCACGTTCGTCCATTCCTAGGGCAACAATGGAAAGACACGTTAAAAAACATCTCCTTCGGGACATATCAATGACACATGCGAATAGCCAAGATATGATGACGACTTACCGGACTGGCGGGGTGGGACAACTGGTAATCGCGGTCTACGGCAGAGTCCGGCCATGGTTTGCCAGACTTAAAGAGCACCTTCCAGATGTCCTTGTGCGAGGAGCCGAAAAGTTCCCGCAGGGTCTGGTGCTCGGCCGGGTCATACTCCCACAAATCACAGCCTCTGTCCTGGCAAGGAAGGATCAGGCGGACCAGCATCACCTGGACCACGTCAACGAGCCTGATGGCCTTGTCCTCGATACCTTTGACACGCGCCTGGATCACTGACAGTTCGTCGGACGACGACCAGTTCACGCCCTTCTTGGGCTAGGACGTGAGCCGCAAAGGGGCTCCAGATCGAAACTCAGGAGCAGCGGCCCACTTTTTGCCGCGCGGCTCAGTAATATAGAACCACTGTTGCTACCACTCCTTGATGGAGTCATTGAAAGTACCCGGCAGCCATGTGACCTTGGGCATCCTGCTCACCATGGCGCCTCCGCACTCGGCATGTTTGCCACTCACCACTTTGGGCTTCATGTTGAAGATCTTGAGCCATATCCTGAAGTGTGGTGAGATATGGAGGAAGGCCTCGCACACGACAATAAATGTCGAGATGTTGAGGAAAGAATTGGGGGATAGATCGTGAAAATCAATCCCGTAGTAATACATGATGCTGCGAACAAAAGGGTGGAGGGGGAACCCGAGCCCGCGGACAAAATGGGGGAGGAAAACGACTCTCTCATGGGGCTCCGGAGTAGGGACAATCCGTCCCGCCGTTGGAAGACGGTGGCTGATTTTCTTGGCCAGATATCTGGCCGCCCGCAGCTTTTTAATATCCTTCTCCTGGACGGAGGAGGCCATCCACTTGCCTCCTGCTCCGGATCCGGACATTTTCAGAGGACCTTTTTTGGTGGGAAGGATGAATGCTTGGGTGCTAGGGCTCGGGCGAAAGGAAAGGGGCGAGCAGAAGTATAAGGAGGCGTGGGTAGAAAGGAGGAGGCTTTTAGCCTTTATAAAGGCGATAAAACTTTACGCCTCCCCGCTTGCCTAACGAAGCCTGCTCGTTCCCCACTTACCGTAATTGATGGTGCGGTTGGGTTACCCACGCCCGTATTGAAGAGGATCCCGCGTTAAGGGGGCACGATCTCTGCTTTGACAAGACGTGCCAAGGAAACCGCCTCGCGATGTGTGCAGGAGCAGGTTGTAAAAACGGTTTGAATAAGTTATCGAGTTGTGGCGTGATGTCACACAACAAAGAATTGTCAGCAGATCAGATTCGTGGATTATTATTCTCTCTGCGATGGTATATGGAATTTATCTTGCAGAGCCAGACACGGTCCTTGTGTTCGGAATTAATTTTGGAGTATTCGGAGGTGGAACCCGCCTCGCAATGCCGAAGACAATCTACGCGCCGGACTCATCGTCATTGAAGCCTGGTTCAGGGGCTACTGAGGAAGTCCTGGATAAGGGGGTATCTGGAGAGCCGGACTATATACTTTGGTCGGACTGTTGGACTATGAAAATACGAGATAGAAGACTTTGTCCCGTGTCCGGATGGGACTCTCCTTGGCGTGGAAGGCAAGCTTGGCGATTCGGATGTAGATCTCCTCCTCTGTAAACCGACTCTGTGTAACCCTAGCCCCCTCCAGTGTCTATATAAACCGGAGGGTTTAGTCCGTAGGGCACAACAACAATCATACCATAGGCTAGCTTCTAGGGTTTAGCCTCTCTGATCTCGTGGTAGATCAACTCTTGTAATACTCATATCATCAAGATCAATTAAGGAGGAAGTAGGGTATTACCTCCATCGAGAGGGCATGAACCTGGGTAAACATCGTGTCCCCAGCCTCCTGTTACAATTATCCTTAGACACACAGTTTGGGACCCCCTACCCGAGATCCGCCGGTTTTGACACCGACAATGAGTGGCCTCTCTCCGGAGAGTCAGCCCACACACTAGCGTCGTCACTCAGGTTTCATGCCGCGTCCATGTTAGACCACTAGTCTATCTCCTCCGGGAGAGATACAAGTGCCACCAAGTTTATCCTTGCAGTCAACATCCCCGATCAGTTGGGAAGCACGTCCTCTACGGATACAATGTACTCTTACAAATACCCCTTTTACGCAAAACCTAACAGTCAATATAAGAAGTACTACTGGAATGAGTACTCCCTGGAGTGTCCAGCTTTTTTCTACAGTCAGCAGTTTCAAAGACGAACTCATTCACCATGCCGAGAGCACGAAGATTCACCTGCTTGACCGAGTTCTAGGCTGAATTTATTTCGTGCCGAGTGCACGAAGATCAGTCCAACTGACTCAGCTCCAGGCTGAGTTTATTTACCATGTCAAGCATCCGAAGATGCATCCAATTGACTCAATTTCAGATTAAAAGATATTTACCGTGTCGACTGCGTGGAGGTTTAACAGGAGACTTAAACCCTCTGCCCGACTCATGTTGTCCAACAGAGGCTCGAGGACTACACCCAGTGGGTGCACTCAGTGTGCCCCCACTGGAAGAGAACTCAAAAAGAAACATTTTGCTTCAAGCAAGACCATCTCCAGATCACTCAAGTTCTACTCGACCTCCGAGTCGGAGAGGAACAAGTTCTATCAGTACCAGCTAAGATGATTTTTTTCTCTCAGACCCCCGTCAACTGCCCGCAGTCGACGCCGGTCTCGGGGACTACACCCAGTGGGTGCACTCAGCGTGCCCCCACTTGAGTAATCTCCACTCGGTACAGCCTGATCGGTTTGAGTGGAGAACAACAAACAAAACAAGTTCTAAGGCTCCTGTCGGCTACCAAAAAAATGCTATAAGGTGAGTTTAATGCTCCTCCGTGGACCTATTTTGAGCCTTCTTCTAGGAATCAAAGCGTGAGACTCATAAGTTTGGATCTAGAGCCGACTCATATTGACGTTCCTCCGGGATAAGAATGGCATCTCACCGAGAGAGCAGTCCATGCGTCGATCTTGTTGCCTGGATTTAATGACACACCCATACTCTGATCACGAGTTAACCTCTTCCGAGAGATGATCGAATGTCACCAAGTTGCTCCTCGTGGTCACTTACCCTAGATCAGTCGGGAAGCACAGTGTCGGAATCCATTGAGATTTTGTTCAAACCTTGGTTGTCTGAAAGCACGATGATAGGTACCGAGTATTTCCGTAATCACTCGGGCCAAGTTGTGTCTTTCAGAAACTTGTTCTACAAAATCGCAATTGATTCGGGGGCTAATGTTGGGGATACAAAAAACAGGTAGGCCCACGAAGGGTCAAAATATCATAAAGCATGGGGTCCACGCAACATGTGGGTCCAGATAAATTTCATACAGACATACTATCACTTGGACAAGCAGCATACCATCCACTCGGATAACAGTTCACTAATAGTACGACTCACTCGGGCATACGAAGACCAGCAGGTAGCAAAGCAGTCAAAGCATCATTCTCATAGTGAAGTCTTGGTAGTGAGCTGGCATTATGGCATTCATGCCCACTTTGTAACATAGGAGGTGTGGGGGTGGCGCACTCTATATAAGCCACCCCCACCACTAGACTTAGGGCAGGTTCTCATTTTTCTCCCTCTACTCCCTCTCCACTAGTCTCAGGACTTACCTCTGGCATGGGGATCCATTCCTGTCTCTCTCTCATTGTAATCTCCGGATACCTACTCAGATAAAACAAAGCCTCTCCGGAGCACGAGACGTAGGGTTGTTATCTCCATCGTGAGAGGCACGAACTCGTTAAAACCACTATGTCACCCATCTACATCTCGATAGATCATGCTCCTTTACCCTATCCCTTATTATTGTCGGAATCGTTCCCACGACACTCCCTCCGTGACTTGATGCCGGATGGAATTGAAGCGTATCTTGATGTGTTTGGTTCTCTTGTGAAATCTGGATTCCTTTGCCAAGGCAATTACACCAGTATTGTCACAAATGATTTTCATTGGACCCGATGCACTAGGTATAACACCTAGATCAGATATGAACTCATTCATCCAAACTCCTTCATTTGTTGCTTCCGAAGCAGCTATGTACTCCGCTTGACACGTACATCCTGCCACGACGCTCTGCTTGGAACTACACGAACTGATAGCTCCACCATTCAATATAAATATGTATCTAGATTGCGACTTAGAGTCATCCGGACCGGTGTCAAAGTTTGCATCAACGTAACCATTTACGACGAGCTCTTTGTCACCTCCATAAACGAGAAACATATCCTTAGTCCTTTTCAGGTATTTCAGGATGTTCTTGACCGTTGTCCAGTGCTCCACTCCTGGATTACTTTGGTACCTCCCTGCTATACTTATAGAAAGGCAGACATCAGGTCTGGTACACAGCATTGCATACATGATAGAACCTATGGCTGAGGCATAGGAATGTCTTTCATTTTCTCTCTATCTTCTGAAGTGGTCGGGCATTGAGTCTGACTCAACTTCACACCTTGTAACACAGGCAAGAACCCTTTCTTTGACTGATCCATTTTGAACTTCTTCAAAACTTTATCAAGGTATGTGATTTGTGAAAGTCCAATTAAACATCTTGCTCTATCTCTATAGATCTTGATGCCCAATATGTAAGCAGCTTCATCGAGGTCTTTCATTGAAAAATTCTTATTCAAGTATCCTTTTATGCTATCCAAAAATTCTATATTATTTTCAATCAACAATATGGCATCCACATATAATATTAGAAATTCTAGAGAGCTCCCACTCACCTTTTTGTAAATACAGGCTTCTTCAAAATTCTATATAAAACCATATGCTTTGATCACATTATCAAAGCGTATATTCCAACTCCGAGAGGCTTACACCAGTCCATAAATGGATCGCTGGAGCTTGCACACTTTGTTAGCACCCTTTGGATCGACAAAACCTTCTGGTTGCATCATATACAACTCTTCTTTAAGAAATCCATTAAGGAATGCAGTTTTGACATCCATTTGCCAAATTTCATAATCATAAAATGCGGCAATTGCTAACATGATTCGGACAGACTTAAGCATTGCTACGGGTGAGAAGGTCTCATTGTAGTCAACTCCTTGAACTTGTCAAAAACCTTTCGCAACAAGTCAAGATTTGTAGAAAGTAACATTACCGTCAGTGTCAGTCTTCTTATTGAAGATCCATTTATTTTATATGGCTTGCCGATCATCGGGCAAGTCCACCAAAGTCCACACTTTGTTCTCATACATGGATCCCATCTCAGATTTCATGGCCTAAAGCCATTTCGCGGAATCTGGGCTCATCATCCCTTCCTCATAGTTTGTAGGTTCATCATGGTCTAGTAACATGACTTCGAGAATAGGATTACCGTACTCTGGATGACCTATGAGGTTTAGTAGTAACTTGATCTGAAGTTTCATGATCATCATCATTAGCTTCCTCACTAATTGGTGTAGGAATCACTGGAACTAATTTCTGTGATGAACTACTTTCCAATTCGGGAGAAGGTACAATTACCTCATCAATTTCTACTTTCCTCCCACTCACTTCTTTTGAGAGAAACTCCTTCTCTAGAAAGGATCCATTCTTAGCAACGAATATCTTGCCTTTGGATCTGTGATAGAAGGTGTACCCAACAGTTTTCTTTGGGTATCCTATGAAGATGCACTTCTCCGATTTGGGCTCAAGCTTATCAGGTTGAAGCTTTTTCACATAAGTATCGCAGCCCCAAACTTTAAGAAACGACAACTTGGGTTTCTTGCCAAACCACAATTCATATGGTGTCATCTCAACGGATTTCGATGGTGCCCTATTTAACGTGAATGCAGCCGTCTCTAAAGCATAACCCCAAAACGATAGTGGTAAATCAGTAAGAGACATCATAGATCGCACCATATCTAATAAAGTACGGTTAGAACGTTCGGACACACCATCACGCTGTGGTTTTCCAGGTGGCGTGAGTTGTGAAACTATTCCACATTGTTTCAAATGAAGACCAAACTCGTAACTCAAATATTCGCCTCCACGATAAGATCGTAGAAACTTAATTTTCTTGTTACGATGATTCTCACTTCACTTTGAAAATCTTTGAACTTTTCGAATGTTTTAGAATTATGTTTCATTAATTAGATATACCCATATCTGCTCAAATCATCTGTGAAGGTCAGAAAATAACGATACCTGCCACGAGCCTCAACACTCATTGGTCTGCATACATCGGTATGTATTATTTCTAATAAGTCAGCAGCTCGTTCCATTCTTCCGAAGAACGGAGTTTTAGTCATCTTGCCCATGAGGCATGGTTCACAAGAACCAAGTGATTCATAATCAAGTGATTCCAAAAGCCCATCTGCATGGAGTTTCTTCATCCGCTTTACACCAATATGACCTAAACGGCAGTGCCACAAATAAGTTGCACTAGCATTATCAACTTTGCATCTTTTGGCTTCAATATTGTGAACATGTGTATCACCACGATCGAGATTCAACAAAAATAGACGACTCAACAAGGGTGCATGACCATAAAAGATATTACTCATATAAATAGAACAACCATTATTCTCCGATTTAAATGAATAACCGTCTCGCATTAAACAAGATCCAGATATAATGTTCATGCTCAACGCTGGCACCAAATAACAATTACTCAGGTCTAAAAATAACCCCGAAGGTAGATGTAGAGGTAGCATGCCGACGGCGATCACATCGCCCTTGGAATTATTTCCGATGCGCATCGTCACCTCTTCCTTAGCCAATCTTCGTTTAATCTGTAGCCCCTATTTCGAGATGCAAATATGAGCAACAGAACCAGTATCAAATACCTAGGCACTACTACAAGCATTAGTAAGGTACACATCAGTAACATTTATATCAAATATACCTTTCACTTTTCCATCCTTCTTATTCGCCAAATACTTGGGGCAGTTCCGCTTCCAGTGACATGTCCCGTGCAGTAGAAGCACTCAGTTTCAGGCTTAGGTCCAGACTTGGGCTTCTTCCCGGAAGTAGCAACTTGTCGGGGGTTTGGTGCGACATATGCCAAGGGATGGCTTATCATGGTCGGAGATAGTAAGACATTGCCGGTGCCTGGAAATGGGATAAGGCGTAAACATGTACGTCGACGCATCTTATCCAGGTTTGGGGCACTCCTAGGAGATAACACCCCTAGTCCTGCTCTGTGGGGTCTCATGATCACTAGATCAACAAGAAGCTACAAGCTTGCTCCTTGAGCTATTTGGCTAGAGGAGGAAGAAGGGCTAGGCTAGCTATATGTAACACCCCAGATGTAACATGTCCCAACTTGGCAATATATCAACTTGACCTTATCCATTTCTTGTGGGTTTTGTCATGCTTGGCCTCATCTTGTTTTGGTTATGTGTGTTATTCTTTTCTTTGTCATGCTCTCCTTACTATATTGCATTTGTGCCTCTTGTCATTTTGCATTCATCCTCATCATATAGTGCATTTTCATCTCATGCCATCTCATGTTGCATTTTGTCATTCATGTTGTTGCCATGACCATCATGGGCATGACCTTGTCCCCCCCCCTTCAACCATGGCACCATCACTTCTCCTCCTTCCTTCTCCTTCCTTCTCTTATCAAGTGCTATTTTTCCTTCTCTATTAATGTTCATCTTCTCCCTGTAAATCTTGCTCCTTGCCCTAAACCTCTCTGCCAAAGATCTCCTTATTTGAAGTTGTTTTGGTCAGGTTCAAAAATGACACAAGTTTGAAAATATTTCAAACTTGTCTTATTTTTCTACCTCTAAAAATGCCCAATGCTATTTATTAAAATAGTGGATAATTCCAGGAGTTGGAGAGTATTTTCTTTATGCTCTAACTCCTCTCCCTTTTTCCTGAGCTTTTCTGTTTCTATTTCTGTTTATAAAAATAGAAATGAAGCAGCAGCAGCAGCCAGCGCAGCAGCCCTCCCAGGGCCTCGGCTTCCCAGGCCGGCCCAGCTAGCGCACCGTGCAGCCCAGCCTTCGCGCCAGCCGGCCCGCTCGGTCCTCCCCTCCGTGGCTTTTCTCACCCACGCAACCGGTCACCCCCGCACCTTCGCCTCTATCACCACGTGGATAGACCGGCCCCGCTCGTCAGCGCCTCCACTATTTCCCGCGCCCACCTTTTCCCTCTCCTCTCGCCGTCGCCATGGGGACCGCGAGCACGAGCACGCTGAGCTCGCACCGCTCGCCCTAGCCCTTATAAGCCCCAGCTTCCGTGTCCCTCGCGTCGCCTAGGGTTTCCCTCGTCCGCCGTCGTCGTTTCCAGGTGAGTTTAGCCACCAGATCCACCGCTTCCGCCCCGACCCGAGCGCACCTGAGAGCGCGCCTCGTCGCCGGCGTGCTCTCCAGCCACTCCAAACCCCGCAGTTCGTGTCCATCTTCTTCCTCGTCGTCGTCTCCTTCCACGATGTCGACTACGGTGCCCGGACGACGAGTTCATCGACGTCCCCTGCTTCCTCCTTCCTCTCGGTCAGAAAACGCGGCAAGATTCAGAGCTCCACCTCGTCGCTGGCAGCTCGTCTTCGTCGACTACTCCGTGTCCTTGGGTGAGCTGGGTAACGCGCCTCCCTCTCCCATCCTTCCCATGGCATGTAGGAGCCCGTAGATCGCATCCGGTCCTTGTCTTTCCTGCGCTCGCAGTGCTCCGGCGTTTCTGAATTTGTTGGTGCAGTGCGGTGCAACCGCAGCGTGTTTTGCGTGTCCCAATTCTGGTTCCCCCTTGTCGTGCTCCTGTAGCGCGCTCGCGCACTCGTTTTCGCCTCGCGCATGCCCTGCAAGCCTCCCGCAGCCCCGGCTTTTCCCCGCGACGCCGTAGCTGCTGCTGTCGTTCTCCGTAGACGCCATGGCCCCGAGTCGAGCAACTGCTCGAGCTCGAGCGCCCCTGCTTTCCCTCGTAGATGCACGCGTCCATTCTTCTTTCCGCACGGCCGCCAGAGTCCCTGTGCCCGCTGGATTGCCGGCGTTGCCCTCATCGGCGCCGTCGTCTTCTCTGTTTGAAAACAGAGTGGCTTGACCTGGTGCTTACCTAAAAGGAGCCAGAGCCCCTTTCCTAACAGAACCACCTAGCTAGCCCAGTGGTTGCCGTAGCAGAGCCACACCGGGGAGACCCGGGTTCGATCCCCCGCGGGTGCAGTTTATTCCCCCCCCCCTTTTCCTTTGCACTGTGCGTATGACAGGGTGGCCCCACCTGTCATACTCTCTTAGCCTGTGTGTTTTTATTTTATTTTATTTTTATTTATTTTATTATTTGTTTTATTTCTATTCCCAGAGAATATTCCAATTCTGGCATATGGAATCTGTCCTTTTCGGGCAAGTCCAATTCTGGACATTTCCAAATTTGGAAAGTGCCATTTCTGTCGATTACCATTTTAGGCAGGTTTTATCTTTGTGCATTTGTGATGATTTTTCTACAGCAACCCTAACATATTATATATGTTTTTGGGGTAGAAAAATCCCACCAATCCATTGGTGGCATTAGTTTCTGCATTTGAGCAAGTTCATAATCATGCCATCTCACTTCTTAGTGTTGTTTTGTCTCTTATGTGCTTGTTCATGCAAATATGCTAGTTGTTTGTTTTGCACATGAGTATCTTCATTTTCATGCCTACTTCATGCTAGTACTTGTTCCATGCCATGACATGCCTGGTAATGAGTTGATCAAGCCTGTAGAGATACCATGATGAATCTGTTTTTGCTATGTCTAGTAATTCCACTAAGTCTGTAGAACTGTTATCTCTTGCAATATTGCCATGCTATTTTAGTCATGCTCTAGTGGTTTTTAGGTTGAGCTTAGTGTTCATGTTTCGTAGGGCATCTCCTGTACATCACTGTTATGCATCTTGTTCATATGTTTGGGTGCTATAGCTTGTTCATACTTTGCATCCAAGTGGCCATGTTGCTGTTTGCATCATATCTTGTCTTGCGTGTCTTTTGCAAACCGTGTACCCGAATCCGGTGATCCTTATATCGATTTCAACCGAAATCATCTCATCTTTCCAGTGGCATACTTGGTTTGCCAAGTTGATGCCTTCCTCATCATCTTTCCTTCCGAAGCACGCATACGCTTTGCATATCACCTCTCGCATATCATGACATGTTTTGCATCATGATGCATGTGCATTGCACTGTGATTTATTGTGGTTCCTTGCTTGTGTTCTTGTTTTGGGTAGAGCCAGGAGATGAGTACGTGAACGAGGAACCTGTTGAGTACGCTAACGAGGATCCAGCCTTCGACAACTCTAAGAACCTTGCAGGTAAGATGATCATACCTTCGATATCACTTCTATCTTTGCTTGCTAGTACTCGCTCTTTCGCTATGTTAGCCTGCCTGCCTTTGTTTACCACGCCTACCTATTGCCATGTCAAACCTATAACCAACCTGTCCTAGCAACCATTGTTTGGCTATGTCACCGCTTTTGCTCAGCCCCTCTTATAGCATTGTTAGTTGCAGGTGAAGATGAAGTTTGTTCCTGGTCGGAACACGGATATTTTGGGATATCACAATATCTCCTGTTTAAATTAATGCACCTTATATACTTGGTAAAGGGTGGAAGGCTCGGCCTTATGCCTGGTGACTTGTTCCACTCTTGCCGCCCTAGTTTCCGTGATACCGGTGTTATGTTCCTTGAGTTTGCGTTCCTTACACGGTTGGGTGATTTATGGGACCCCCTTAACAGTTCGCTTTGAATAAAACTCCTCCAGCAAGGCCCAACCTTGGTTTTACCATTTGCCACCTATACCCCTTTTCCCTCGGGTTTTCGCGAGCCCGAGGGTCATCTTTATTACCCCCCCCCCCCCGGGCCAGTGCTCCTCTGAGTGTTGGTCCAAACTAGAGCCCTTTGCAGCGCCACCTTGGGGAAACTTGAGGGCTGGTTTTAGTTGTACGGATTGCTCATCCGTTTGTGCCCTGAGAACGAGATATGTGCAGCTCCTATCGGGATTTGTCGGCACAGTCGAGTGGTCTTGCTGGTCTTGTTTTACCATTGTCGAAATGTTTTGCGAACCGGGATTCCGAGACTGATCGGGTCTTCCCGGGAGAAGGTCTATTCCTTCGTTGACCGTGAGAGCTTGTGATGGGCTGAGTTGGGACACCCCTGCAGGGTATATAATCTTTCGAAAGCCGTGCCCGCGGTTATGAGGCAGATGGGAATTTGTTAACGTCCGGTTGTAGATAACTTGACACTTGACCTTTTTAAAATGCATCAACCGTGTGTGTAGCCGTGATGGTCTCTTCTCGGCGGAGTCCGGGAAGTGAACACGGTTTGAGTTATGCTTGACGTAAGTAGTTTCAGGATCACTTCTTGATCACTTCTAGTTTCTCGACCGATGCATTGCTTCTCTTCTCGCTCTCACTTGCGTATGTTAGCCACCATATATGCTTAGTGCTTGCTGCAGCTCCACCATATTACCCTTACCTACCTATGAGCTTAAATAGTCTTGATCTCGCGGGTGTGAGATTGCTAAATCCTCGTGACTCACAGATTCTACCAAAACAGATGCAGGTGCCGAGGATACTGGCGCAGATGGCGCAACTGAGCTGAAGTGGGAATTTGATGAGGCCCTTGGTCGTTACTATGTATCGTTTCCAGATGATCAGTAGAGGTGCCTAGTCGGGACGATCGGGGATCTAGCATTTGGGGTTGTCTTCTTTTCATTTGAACATGACCGTAGCCGGTCTATGAGTGTATTTGAATTGTGTATGATCTTAAATTATGTATTGTGTGAAGTGGTGATTGTAAGCCAACTCTCTTTATCCCAGTCTTGTTCATTACATGGGATTGTGTGAAGATGACCCTTCTTGCGACAAAACTACTATGCGGTTATGCCTCTAAGTCGTGCTTCGACACGTGGGAGATATAGCCGCATCGTGGGTGTTACAAGTTGGTAATCAGAGCCATCCCCGACTTAGGAGCCCCCTGCTTGATTGTTTGCTGGCGATGTTGAGTCTATAACAAAAATGTTTTGAGTCTTAGGATTATATATATCGGAGAGTAGGATTCTTTTTACTCCTCAGTCCCTTCGTCGCTCTGGTGAGGTCTCCTGACGTAGATGTTTTGACTGTCCTCTTCTCAAATTTCACTAAAAAAAATTTAGTATCACGCGGGTATCTTGGAATCGTTCCGATGGTTTTGTGACGAGAACATTGTTCTTGGTGCCTCCTGACATTTAGGGGTTGTGGCAGTGTCCCGGGGAGTTGAGCTCCGAGGTATTGTCGTCACAATTTTATCATTGCAGTTCTGGAATACCTGAGCTTTGCCGACATCGAAAATCTCTTTTATGCAGTTGTTGGTGAGATAACCCCGATAACCCAGTACTGGGGCGAGCTCGGGAGTATTGCCATAACTTGTATAACGGAAGCTTTTCGAAGGTTGAGGTACACGATTTCCGAAGGTTTCCTGGTTATGTGTTGACGGATGGATACAGCTGGATGTCGGGATTGTTAGTTTGGGTGAGATATTGTGCTTCCCCAGTATCCCCAACACCAGATTGCATAAGCAGAAAGTTTCGGGAGTTTATAGGTGGGATTCAAGTAGCTCTAGCATTTCTTCCCGCAGATATTTGGTTTGTGATTGGGTAATCCTTACCACTTATTTGTTCCAGTTGTACCTTGTTTATTCCATTCATCAATATCTATTCAAGTGGCTTCTCACCTTAATGGACGTGTGATGTTTACTTTGGAATTCATTAGTTCACCTTTGTTCGAATGTTTATTGTGAAGACTATATGTTGCAATTTCTATCCGATTGATTCAACTTGTCTATCTGTCTATCAAGATGCTAACGGATGTCACCCTCTTCAGGATGGCTCCGCCAACGCGTCAGAATCCGGGTCGCAATGATGGGAGTTAGGCGAACCCTCCACCACCACCTCCGCCTCCGGAGGCATGGCAAGCTTTGATGGCAGCCTCTAACGCCCATGCTCAGATGATGATCCAGCTCATGCAAGAGCGCAACCAAGGCCAAGGAAACCAAGGGAATCAAGGTCAAGGGCAGTTCAATCATCAGCCTCAGTTCCCAACCCTCAACCAATTCCTTGCAAATCAGCCGAAGTCTTTCAGCTATTGTGTCGAGGCCACAGACGCCGATGATTGGCTCGTGGATATCAACAAGCATTTTGAATGCAGCAATGTCAGGCCTGAGGACTATGTCAAGTTCGCTTCTTTTCAGCTCAAGGATCAGGCAGCTGATTGGTTCCAGCAATACAAGGATTCCAGAGGTGGTCGAGTGATTACTTGGACTGATTTCTGTCGGGACTTTAAAGCTCACCATATTCCTACCAGTGTTGTTGAGAGCAAGCGTGAGGAGTTCCGCAATCTCAAGCAAGGCAACATGTCAGTGTATGAATACAACAAGCAGTTTCAAAAACTTGCTCGCTTTGCTAAGCAAGATGTCCCAGATGAGAAGAGTATGATCTATCAGTTCAGAGGTGGCCTTAGAGAGGATCTGCAGTTAGCTCTCGTTCTTATTGAGCCTACTTAGTTTGATCAATTCTACAATATGGCACTCAAGCAAGAAGGTGCTCAGCTCAAGTGTGAGGCTTCTAAGAAGAGAATCACAGATGCAGTGCAATCTTCTTCTTCCTCACAAGTGGCAGCTAAGCAGCAGAAGTTTTATCTTCCTCCTCCTCCGTTTCGCCAGCCTTACCAACAGAAGAACTCAGGTGGCCGTGGATCTTCCCACCCACCCAACCCAAGCTATCAGAACAAGTCTCAGTCTCAAGCTCCAAGGTCAAGTGCTCCTTATCACCGTCCGCTCTCATAAGTGACTTGCAACAAGTGCCAGCAGAAAGGCCACTACGCGAACAAATGCTTGAATCAAAGGCGCCTACCTCCTCCTCCTCCTATGAGATCTTCAAGCAATGCAGTGGTCAAGCATAATTCCAAGTCTGCAAAGGTGAACATGTTGAATGCAGCTCAGGCAGAGGATTCTTCAGATGTGATCATCAGTAATCTTCCAGTTAATGATATTCCTGCAAAAGTCTTATTTGATACTGGTGCATCGCATTCTTTCATTTCAAGACCTTTTGTGGCTATGCATGATTTGGTTACTCAAGTATTGCCGAGCCCTTTGTCGATTGTTTCCCCAGCTCGGCAAATGACTTCTCGAGTTTTCGTTCCAAATGTCGATATCAAGATGGGCGACTATAAATTTCTGTCTTCTCCAGTTGTTCTTGGCAATTATGATATTGATCTTATTCTTGGGATGGACTGGCTTTCTAAGCACAAGGCTCAGCTTGATTGTGCTGCCAGGCAAATTCAATTGACACACCCTTCTAAGGATGTTATCATCTATGCTGCTCGCGATGAAACCATTCGGTTGTTTTCTCTCACTGAGAAGGGCGAATTGGATGCTATTTCTCAAATTCCAGTCGTTTGTGAGTACCAAGATGTCTTTCCAGAAGAGCTTCCGGGTATGCCTCCTCATCGGCCAGTCGAGTTCGTTATTGATCTTGAGCCTGGAACTGAACCCGTTTGCAAGCATCCATACAAGCTTGGACCCAAGGAGCTGAAGGAATTGAAGAAGCAGCTCGATGAACAAGAGCGTCTGGGTTTGATCAGACCGAGTTCTTGCCCATGGGGTTGTGGAGTTCTTTTTGTCCAGAAGAAGGATGGCACGGACCGACTTTGTGTCGATTACCATCCATTGAACAAGAAGACAATCAAGAACAAGTATCCACTTCCCAACATCAATGAGCTTTTCGAGCAACTCAAAGGGGCTAAAGTTTTCTCCAAGCTTGACCTTCGTATGGGTTATCATCAGATTCGCATTCGTGAAGAAGATATTCCTAAGACAGCATTTAGAACAAGCTATGGTTCTTATGAATATACTGTCATGTCTTTTGGCCTTGTCAATGCTCCTCCGACATTCTCTCGCATGATGAACTTTATCTTCAACCCCTACACCAATGAATTCGTCTTGGTGTATCTCGATGATATCTTGGTCTTCTCCAAGAATAAGCAGGATCATGCCAAACATTTGCGATTGGTGCTCGACAAGCTCAGAGAGCATCAATTCTATGCGAAGTTTTCCAAATGTGAGTTCTGGCTTGATGAAGTTCTTTATCTTGGTCATATCATCTCTGCCAAGGGCATTGCTGTTAATCCGGCGAAGGTGTCTGCAGTTGTGGATTGGGAACCTCCTCAGAATGTCAAGCAGCTCCGCAGTTTTCTCAGACTTGCAAGCTATTGCCGAAGATTCGTTGAGAACTTCTCTAAGATTGCAAAGCCTCTTTACAACCTCCTCCAGAAGCATGTCAAGTATGTCTAGACGCCTGAGTGCGACGTCGCTTTCAACACCCTCAAAGAGAAGCTAGTCACAGCTCCTGTCTTGACTCCTCCTGATGAATCGAAACCATTCGAAGTATTCTGTGATGCTTCCCTTCAAGGTCTCGGTGCTGTGTTGATGCAAGAGAAGAATGTTGTGGCCTATACCTCTCGGCAGTTGAAGCCCAACGAAAAGAACTACCCCACTCACGATCTTGAGTTGGCGGCAGTTGTCCATGCATTGATAACATGGAGACATCTCTTATTGGGAAGGCAAGTGGACATTTTCACCGATCACAAGAGCCTCAAGTATATCTTCACTCAACCCAACCTTAACCTCAGGCAAACCCGATGGGTCGAAATGATTCAGGAGTACAATCCGAGTATCGAATATACTCCTGGCAAGGTGAATGTGATTGCAGATGCTTTGAGCAGAAAGGCTTATTGCAACAGTCTAATTCTCAAGCCGTTTCAACCGGATCTTTGTGAGGCTTTTCGCAAGCTGAATCTTCAAGTTGTTCCTCAAGGTTTTCTTGCCAACCTCATAGTCTCTCCTACTTTGGAAGATCAAATTCGTGAGGCACAACTCCTGGATACCATGGTGAAGAAGGTGAAACGTGGTATTGACAAGGGCATTCCTAAATACAAGTGCTATCGCTTGGATGACAAAGATACTCTTTTCTTCGAGGATCGAATTGTGGTTCCAAAAGGTGATCTGAGAAAAGTCATCATGAATGAGGCACACAATTCCCTCCTATCCATTCATCCTGGAAGTACAAAGATGTACCATGACCTCAAGCAGTCATATTGGTGGACTCGAATGAAGCGAGAGATTGCTCAATTCGTGAATGAATGTGATGTCTGCAGAAGAGTGAGAGGAGAACACCAACGACCAGTTGGTCTCCTCCAACCTCTTGCTATTCCGGAATGGAAGTTTGACCATATCGAGATGGACTTCGTGACTGGTTTTCCCAAGTCCAATTGTGGAAATGATGCTATCTTCGTTGTCATTGACAAGCTTACCAAAGTGGCTCATTTTCTTCCTATCAAAGAATCTATCACAGCAGCTCAGTTGGCAGAGCTATACACCTTCAGAATTGTCTCCTTGCACGGCATTCCACAATTGATATCTTCAGATCATGGAAGCATCTTCACTTCTAAGTTCTGGGACTCCTTTCAGACGGCCATGGGCACCAACATTCGTTTCAGCACAGCTTTCCATCCTCAAACAAGTGGCCAAGTCGAGCGAGTCAATCAAATCCTTGAAGATATGCTCAGGGCTTGTGTCATCTCTTTCGGTATGAAGTGGGAAGATTGTCTTCCATATGCCGAGTTCTCCTACAACAATAGCTTCCAAGCGAGTTCGGGCAAGGCCCCATTCGAAATTCTCTATGGCAGAAAGTGTCGTACTCCTCTCAACTGGTCTGAGACAGGTGAACGCCAACTTCTTGGCAATGACTTGATCACAGAAGCCGAAGAAATGTGCAAAGTCATTCGTGAGAATCTCAAAGCCGCGCAATCGCGATAGAAGAGTTACTATGATAGCAAGCACCGTGACTTGGCTTTTGAAATCGGAGACCATGTCTACCTCCGCGTCTCTCCAATGAAAGGCACTCATTGCTTCGGTATCAAAGGGAAGCTTGCCCCAAGATATGTGGGTCCTTTCAAGATCATTGGCAAAAGAGGCGACCTCGCCTATCAACTTGAGCGTCCATCCAACTTTGCAAACGTGCACGATGTGTTTCACGTGTCACAGCTTCGCAAGTGCTTCAAGACTCCTGAGCGCACTATCAACTTCGAAGAAATCGACCTCCAAGAAGATCTCTCTTATCATGAGCATCCCGTTGCTATTCTTCAAGAAACCGAGCGCAAGACTCGCAACAAGTCAATCAAATTCCTGAAAGTGAAGTGGTCACACCATTCCGACCGAGAAGCCACCTGGGAGCGCGAGGATCACCTCCGTTCCGAATATCCAGAGTTCTTTCAGTCCTAGATCTCGAGACGAGATCCTCTTGTAGTGGAGGAGAATTGTAACACCCCAGATGTAACATGTCCCAACTTGGCAATATATCAACTTGACCTCATCCATTTCTTGTGGGTTTTGTCATGCTTGGCCTCATCTTGTTTTGGTTATGTGTGTTATTCTTTTCTTTGTCATGCTCTCCTTACTATATTGCATTTGTGCCTCTTGTCATTTTGCATTCATCCTCATCATATAGTGCATTTTCATCTCATGGCATCTCATGTTGCATTTTGTCATTCATGTTGTTGCCATGAGCATCATGGGCATGACCTTGTCCCCCCCCTTTTCAACCATGGCACCATCACTTCTCCTCCTTCCTTCTCCTTCCTTCTCTTATCAAGTGCTATTTTTCCTTCTCTATTAATGTTCATCTTCTCCCTGTAAATCTTGCTTTTTGCCCTAAACCTCTCTGCCAAAGATCTCCTTATTTGAAGTTGTTTTGGTCAGGTTCAAAAATGACACAAGTTTGAAAATATTTCAAACTTGTCTTATTTTTCTACCTCTAAAAATGCCCAATGCAATTTATTAAAATAGTGGATAATTCCAGGAGTTGGAGAGTATTTTCTTTATGCTCTAACTCCTCTCCCTTTTTCCTGAGCTTTTTTGTTTCTATTTCTGTTTATAAAAATAGAAATGAAGCAGCGGCAGCAGCCAGCGCAGTAGCCCCCCCTGGGCCTCGGCCTCCCAGGCCGGCCCAGCTAGCACACCGTGCAGCCCAGCCTTCGTGCCAGCCGGCCCGCTCGGTCCTCCCCTCCGTGGCTTTTCTCACCCACGCAACCGGTCACCCCCGCTGGTCCCTCGCCACGTGGATAGACCGGCCTCGCTCGTCAGCGCCTCCACTGTTTCCCGCACCCACCTTTTCCCTCTCCTCTCGCCGTCGCCATGGGGACCGCGAGCACGAGCGCGCGTGAGCTCGCACCGCTCGCCCTAGCCCTTATAAGCCCCAGCTTCCGTGTCCCTCGCGTCGCCTAGGGTTTCCCTCGTCCGCCGCCGTCGTTTCCAGGTTAGTTTAGCCACCAGATCCACCGCTTCCGCCCCGACCCGAGCGCACCTGAGAGTGCGCCTCGTCGCCGGCGTGCTCTCCGGCCACTCCAAACCCCGCAGTTCGTGTCCATCTTCTTCCTCGCCATCGTCTCCTTCCACGACGTCGACTAAGGTGCCCGGACGACGAGTTCATCGACGTCCCCTGCTTCCTCCTTCCTCTCGGTCAGAAAACGCGCCAAGATTCAGAGCTCCACCTCGTCGCCGGCAGCTCGTCTCTGTCGACTACTCCGTGTCCTTGGGTGAGCTGGGTAACGCGCCTCCCTCTCCCATCCTTCCCATGGCATGTAGGAGCCCGTAGATCGCATCCGATCCTTGTCTTTCCCGCGCTCGCAGTGCTCCGGCGTTTCTGAATTTGTTGGTGCAGTGCGGTGCAACCGCAGCATGTTTTGCGTGTCCCCGCTCTGGTTCCCCCTCGTCGTGCTCCTGTAGCGCGCTCGTGCACTCGTTTTCGCCTCGCGTGCGCCCTGCAAGCCTCCCGCAGCCCCGGCTTTTCCCCGCGACGCCGTAGCTGCCGCTGCCGTTCGCCGTAGACGTTATGGCCCCGAGTCGAGCAACTGCTCGAGCTCGAGCGCCCCTGCTTTCCCTCGTAGATGCACGCATCCGTTCTTCTTTCCGCACGGCCGCCGGAGTCCCTGTGCCCGCTGGATTGCCGGCGTTGCCCTCGTCGGCGCCGTCGTCTTCTCTGTTTGAAAACAGAGTGGCTCGACCTGGTGCTTACCTAAAAGGAGCCGGAGCCCCTTTCCTAACAGAACCACCTAGCTAGCCCAGTGGTTGCCGTAGCAGAGACACACCGGGGAGACCCGGGTTCGATCCCCCGCGGGTGCAGTTTGTCCCCCCCCCCTTTTTCCTTTGCACTGTGCGTATGACAGGGTGGCCCCACCTGTCATACTCTCTTAGCCTGTGTGTTTTTATTTTATTTTATTTTTATTTATTTTATTATTTGTTTTATTTCTGTTCCCAGAGAATATTCCAATTCTGGCATATGGAATCTATCCTTTTCGGGCAAGTCCAATTCTGGATGTTTCCAAATTTGGAAAGTGCCATTTCTGTCAATTACCATTTTAGGCAGGTTTTATCTTTGTGCATTTGTGATGATTTTTCTACAGCAAACCTAACATATTATATATGTTTTGGGGGTAGAAAAATCCCACCAATCCATTGGTGGCATTAGTTTCTGCATTTGAGCAAGTTCATAATCATGCCATCTCACTTCTTAGTGTTGTTTTGTCTCTTATGTGCTTGTTCATGCAAATATGTAGTTGTTTGTTTTGCACATGAGTATCTTCATTTTCATGCCTACTTCATGCTAGTACTTGTTCCATGCCATGACATGCCTGGTAATGAGTTGATCAAGCCTGTAGAGATGCCATGATGAATCTATTTTTGCTATGTCTAGTAATTCCACTAAGTCTGTAGAACTGTTATCTCTTGCAATATTGCCATGCTATTTTAGTCATGCTCTAGTGGTTTTTAGGTTGAGCTCGGTGTTCATGTTTCGTAGGGCATCTCCTGTACATAACTGTTATGCATCTTGTTCATATGTTTGGGTGCTATAGCTTGTTCATACTTTGCATCCAAGTGGCCATGTTGCTGTTTGCATCATATCTTGTCTTACGTGTCTTTTGCAAACCGTGTACCCGAATCCGGTGATCCTTATATCGATTTCAACCGAAATCATCTCATCTTTCCAGCGGCATACTTGGTTTGACAAGTTGATGCCTTGCTCATCATCTTTCCTTCCGAAGCACGCATACGCTTTGCATATCACCTCTCGCATATCATGACATGTTTTGCATCATGATGCATGTGCATTGCATCGTGATTTATTGTGGTTCCTTGCTTGTGTTCTTGTTTTGGGTAGAGCCGAGAGACGAGTACGTGAACGAGGAACCTGTTGAGTACGCTAACGAGGATCCAGCCTTCGACAACTCTGAGAACCTTGCAGGCAAGATGATCATACCTTCGATATCACTTCTATCTTTGCTTGCTAGTACTCGCTCTTTCGCTATGTTAGCCTGCCTGCCTTTGTTTACCACGCCTACCTATTGCCATGTCAAACCTCTAACCAACTTGTCCTAGCAACCGTTGTTTGGCTATGTCACCGCTTTTGCTCAGCCCCTCTTATAGCGTTGTTAGTTGCAGGTGAAGATGAAGTTTGTTCCTGGTCGGAACACGGATATTTTGGGATATCACAATATCTCCTATTTAAATTAATGCACCTTATATACTTGGTAAAGGGTGGAAGGCTCGGCCTTATGCCTGGTGACTTGTTCCACTCTTGCCGCCCTAGTTTCCGCGATACCGGTGTTATGTTCCTTGAGTTTGCGTTCCTTACACGGTTGGGTGATTTATGGGACCCCCTTAACAGTTCGCTTTGAATAAAACTCCTCCAGCAAGGCCCAACCTTGGTTTTACCATTTGCCACCTATACCCCTTTTCCCTTGGGTTTTCGCGAGCCCGAGGGTCATCTTTATTACCCCCCCCCCCGGGCCAGTGCTCCTCTGAGTGTTGGTCCAAACTAGAGCCCTTTGCAGCGCCACCTCGGGGAAACTTGAGGGCTGGTTTTAGTTGTACGGATTGCTCATCCATTTGTGCCCTGAGAACGAGATATGTGCAGCTCCTATCAGGATTTGTCGGCACAGTCAGGTGGTCTTGCTGATCTTGTTTTACCATTGTCGAAATGTTTTGCGAACCGTGATTCCGAGACTGATCGGGTCTTCCCGGGAGAAGGTCTATTCCTTCGTTGACCGTGAGAGCTTGTGATGGGCTGAGTTGGGACACCCCTGCAGGGTATATAATCTTTCGAAAGCCGTGCCCGCGGTTATTTGGCAGATGGGAATTTGTTAATGTCCGGTTGTAGATAACTTGACACTTGACCTTTTTAAAATGCATCAACCGTGTGTGTAGCCGTGATGGTCTCTTCTCGGCGGAGTCCGGGAAGTGAACACGGTTTGAGTTATGCTTGACATAAGTAGTTTCAGGATCACTTCTTGATCACTTCTAGTTTCTCGACCGATGCGTTGCTTCTCTTCTCGCTCTCGCTTGCGTATGTTAGCCACCGTATATGCTTAGTGCTTGTTGCAGCTCCACCATATTACCCTTACCTACCTATGAGCTTAAATTGTCTTGATCTCACGGGTGTGAGATTGCTGAGTCCTCGTGACTCACAGATTCTACCAAAACAGATGCAGGTGCCTTGGATACTGGCGCAGATGGCGCAACTGAGCTGAAGTGGGAATTTGATGAGGCCCTTGGTAGTTACTATGTATCGTTTCCAGATGATCAGTAGAGGTGCCCAGTCGGGACGATCGGGGATCTAGCATTTGGGATTGTCTTCTTTTCATTTGAACGTGACCGTAGCCGGTCTATGAGTGTATTTGAATGATGTATGATCTTAAATTATGTATTGTGTGAAGTGGCGATTGTAAGCCAACTCTCTTTATCCCAGTCTTGTTCATTACATGGGATTGTGTGAAGATGACCCTTCTTGCGACAAAACTACTATGCGGTTATGCCTCTAAGTCGTGCTTCGACACGTGGGAGATATAGCCGCATCGTGGGTGTTACACTATACACCTCTCTCTATATGTGTGTTTTCTCTAAGAAGCAAAACCCTTTGCATGGGTGCCCAGGGGGTTTATATAGGCCTACCTCCCAGGGGTACAACGGTAATCCGGTTGGGTGTAGGCCCGGGCCGTAAGTGTCTCTGGTCGTCGGCTTCTCCGCCGGCTATTGGGGCGCGCTGATACGTCCATTTTGCATCATGCTTTTATATCAATGTTTATTGCATTATGGACTGTTATTACACGTTATGCCACAATATTTATGGCTATTCTCTCTTATTTTACAAGGTTTACATGAAGAGGGAGAATGCCGACAGCTGGGATTCTGGGCTGGAAAAGGAGCAAATATTAGAGACCTATTCTGCACAACTCCAAAAGTCCTGAAACTCCCGAAAGTCATTTTCTGGTTTAATAAAAAATACTGGCGAAGGAATCAGCGTCAGGGGGCCCACACCCTGGTCACGAGGGTTGGGGCGCGCCCACCCCCCTAGGGCGCGCCCCCCTACCCCATGGGCCCCCTGACAGGCCTCTAGTGCCCATCTTCTGCTATATGAGGTCTTTTACCCTGGAAAAATCATAAGCAAGCTTACGGGAAGAAACTCCGCTGCCACGAGGCGGAACCTTGGGGGAACCAATCTAGGGCTCCGGTGGAGCTGTGCTGCCGGGGAAACTTCCCTCCGGGAGGGGGAATTCATCACCATCATCATCACCAACAATCCTCTCATCGGGAGGGGGTCAATCTCCATCAACATCTTCACCAGCACCATCTCCTCTCAAACCCTAGTTCATCTCTTGTATCCAATCTTTGTACCCAAACCTCAGATTGGTACCTGTGGGTTGCTAGTAGTGTTGATTACTCCTTGTAGTTGATACTAGTAGGTTTATTTGGTGGAAGATCATATGTTCAGATCCTTAATGCATATCAATACCCCTCTAATTATGAACATGAATATCATCTCTGAGTAGTACATTTGTTCCTGAGGACATGGGAGAAGTCTGGCTATAAGTAGTCATGTGAATTTGGTATTCGTTCGATATTTTGATAAGATGTATGTTGTCTATCCTCTAGTGGTGTTATGTGAACATCGACTACATGACACTTCACCATTGTTTGGGCCTAGAGGGAAGGCATTGGGAAGTAATAACTAGATGATGGGTTGCTAGAGTGACAGAAGCTTAAACCCTAGTTTATGTGTTGCTTCGTAAGGGGCTGATTTGGATCCACATGTTTCATGCTATGGTTAGGTTTACCTTAATACTTCTTTTGTAGTTGCGGAAGCTTGCAATAGGGGTTAATCATAAGTGGGATGCTTGTCCAAGAAAGGGAAGCACCCAAGCACCGGTCCACCCACATATCAAATTATGAAAGTGACGAACGTGAATCATACGAACGTGATGAAAACTAGCTTGACGATAATTCCCATGTGTCATCGGGAGCGCTTTTCTCATATAAGAACTTGTCCAGGCTTGTCCTTTGCTACAACAAGGATTGGGCCACCTTGCTGCACCTTATTTACTTTCATTGCTTGTTACCCGTTACAGATTATCTTATCACAAAACTATATGTTACCTACAATTTCAGTGCTTGAAGAGAATACCTTACTGAAAACCGCTTGTCATTTCCTTCTACTCCTTGTTGCGTTCGACACTCTTACTTATCAAAAGGACTATGATAGATCCCCTACACTTGTGGGTCATCAAGACTCTTTTCTGGCATCGTTCCCGGGGAGTGAAGCGCCTTTGGTAAGTGGAACTTGGTAAGGAAAAATTTATATAGTGTGCTGAAATTTACTGTCACTTGTTACTATGGAAACTAATCCTTTGAGGGGATTGTTCGGGGTATCTTCACCTCGACCAGTAGAGAAAAAAGTTGCTCCTCAACCTACTGAACCTATTGAAAATGTTTACTTTGAAATTCCTTTGGGTATGGTAGAAAAACTGCTAGCTAATCCTTTTACAGGAGATGGAACATTGCATCCCGACTTGCACCTAATCTATGTAGATGAAGTTTGTGGATTATTTAAGCTTGCAGGTATGCCTAAGGATGTTATCAAGAAGAAGGTTTTCCCTTTATCTTTGAAGGGAGACGCATTGACATGGTACAGGCTATGTGATGATATGGAATCCTGGAACTATAAATGATTGAAGTTGGAATTTCACTAGAAGTTCTATCCTATGCATCTTGTTCATTGTGATCGTAATTACATATATAATTTTTGGCCTCGCGAAGGCGAAAGCATCGCTCAAGCTTGGGGGAGGCTTAAATCAATGTTATATTCAATCCCCAATCATGAGCTCTCAAGAGAAATGATTATTTAAAAATTTTATTCTCGGCTTTCTCTCAAAAATCGCACCATGCTTGATACTTCTTGTGTTGGGTCTTTTATGATGAAGACTATTGAATTCAAGTGGGATTTATTGGAAAGAATTAAATGCAACACTGAAGATTGGGATTCCGACGATGGTAAGGAGTCAGCTATGACACCTAAGTTTGATTGTGTTAAATCTTTTATGGATACCAATGTTTTCCGTGGATTTAGCACTAAATATGGACTTGACTCTGAGATAGTAGCTTCTTTCTGTGAATCATTTGCTACTCATGTTGATCTCCCTAAGGAGAAGTGGTTTAAATATAATCATCCCACTGAAGTAAAAGTAGTTGCACCTGTTAAAGTTGAAGAAAATACTATCACTTATAATGATCCTATTGTCCCTGCTACTTATATTGAGAAACCTCCTTTCCCTGTTAGGATGAAGGATCATGCTAAAACTTCAACTGTGGTCAACAAAAGTAATATTAAGACATATAAACCCCCTAAGGAAATTCAAGTTGAACATCATATTGCTGTGGTTAAAGATCTCTTGGATGATAATATTGATGGGCATGTTATTTATTTCTGTGATGAAGCTGCTAGAATTGCTAAATCTGATGCTAAGAAACATAGACCCGTTGTAGGCATGCCTGTTATTTCTGTTAAAATAGGAGATCATTGTTATCATGGCTTATGTGATATGGGTGCTAGTGCTAGTGCAATACCTATCTCCTTATATCAAGAAATTATGCATGATATTGCACCTGCTGAGATAGAAGATATTGATGTTACAATTAAACTTGCCAATAGAGATACTATTTCACCAATTGGGATTGTTAGAGATGTTGAAGTCTTGTGTGGGAAAGCTAAATATCCTGTTGATTTTCTCGTTCTTGGTTCCCCACAAGATAACTTTTATCCCATTATATTTGGTAGGCCCTTTTTAAATATTGTTAAAGCTAGAATTGATTGCAAAAAAAATGTTGTCATGATTGGCTTGGATGATATGACTCATGAGTTTAATTTTGCTAAATTTCGTAGACAACCAAGATCATGAAAATGATATGTACATGAATGAAAGAAGGGAAATAGATGGAGTATTCATTAAACAGGGTCCTATTTTGAAGCACAACTTGTTGAAATCCTAGGGGATTTCCCATCACCCAAGGGTGATCTCGTGTTTGAACTTAAACCATTACCTGATAATCTTAAATATGCTTATCTTGATGAGAAGAAGATATATCATGATATTATTAGTGCTAACCTTTCAGAGCAGGAAGAGGAAATATTATTGAGAACTCTGAAGAAGCACTGTGCTGCTATTGGATATACTCTTGATGATCTTAAGAGCATTAGTCCCACTCTATGCCAACACAAAATTAAGTTGGAAGAAGACGCCAAACCAATTATTGATCATCAACGACGGTTAAACCCTAAGATGAAGGAAGTGGTAGGAAAGGAAATACTAAAGCTCCTAGAGGCAGGTATAATTTATCCCGTTGCTGATAGTACGTGGGTAAGTCTTGTCCGTTGTGTCCCTAAGAAGGGAGGTATCATTGTTGTTCCTAATGATAAAGATGAATTGATGCCACAAAGAATTATCATCGGTTATAGGATGGTACTTGATTTCTGCAAATTAAATAAAGCTACTAAAAAGGATCTTTACCCTTTACCTTTTATTGATCAAATGCTAGAAAGACTATCCAAACATACACATTTTTGCTTTCTAGATGGTTATTCTAGTTTCTCTCAAATACCTGTGTCAGCGGATGATCAAGAAAAGACTACTTTTACTTGCCCTTTCGGTACTTTTGCTTATAGACGTATGTCTTTTGGTTTATGTAATGCACCTGCTACTTTGCAAAGATGCATGATGGCTATATTCTCTGACTTTTGTGAAAAGATTTATGAGGTATTCATGGATGATTTCTCCGTTTATGGATCCTCCTTTGATGATTGCTTGAGCAACCTTGAACGAGTTTTGCAGAGATGCAAAGATACTAGTCTTGTTTTGAACTGGGAGAAGTGCCACTTTATGGTTAATGAAGGCATTGTCTTGGGGCATAAAATCAAAAGAGGTATTGAAGTTGATAAAGCTAAAGTTGATGCAATTGAAAAGATGCCATGTCCCAAGGACATCAAAGGTATAAGAAGTTTCCTTGGTCATGCCGGTTTTTATAGGAGGTTTATTAAGGACTTTTCCAAAATTTCTAGGCCTTTGACTAATCTATTAAAAAAAGATATTCCTTTTGTCTTTGATGATGATTGTGTAGAAGCATTTGAAATACTTAAGAAAGCTTTGGTTTCTGCACCTATTGTTCAACCACTTGATTGGAATTTACCCTTTGAAATTATGTGTGATGCTAGCGATTATGCTGTAGGTGCTGTTCTAGGACAAAGAGTTGATAAGAAACAAAATGTTATTCAATATGCTAGAAAAACTCTAGACAGTGCCCAGAGAAATTATGCTACTACTGAAAAAGAATTTTTAGCAGTTGTATTTGCTTGTGATAAGTTCAGACCTTATATTGTTGATTCTATAGTAACTATTCACACTGATCATGCTGCTATTGAATACCTTATGGAAAAGAAAGATGCTAAACTTGGACTTATTAGGTGGGTTCTCCTGCTACAAGAATTTGATTTACATATTATTGATAGAAAGGGAGATGAGAACCCCGTTGCAGACAACTTGTCTAGGTTAGAGAATGTTCTTGATGACCCACTACCTATTAATGATAGCTTTCCTGATGAACAACTAGTTGTCATAAATGCTTCTCGTACTGCTCCATGGTATGCTGATTATGCTAATTACATTGTTGCTAAATTCATACCACCTAGTTTTACATATCAACAAAAGAAAAAAATTCTTCTATGATTTAAGACATTACTTCTGGGATGACCCACACCTTTATAAATAAAGAGTAGATGGTGTTATTAGACGTTGTGTACCTGAGCATGAATAGGAACAGATCCTATGCAAGTGTCACTCTGAGGCATATGGAGGACACCACGCTGGAGATAGAACTGCACATAAGGTATTGCAATCCAGTTTTTATTGGCCTACTCTCTTCAAAGATGCCCGTAAGTTTGTCTTGTCTTGTGATGAATGTCAAAGAATTGGTAATATTAGTAGACGTCAAGAAATGCCTATGAACTATTCTCTTGTTATTGAACCATTTGATGTTGGGGCTTTGATTATATGGGACATTTTCCAACCTCTAATGGGTATACACATATTTTAGTTGCTGTTGATTACGTTACTAAGTGGGTAGAAGCTATTCCAACTAGTAGTGTTGATCATAACACCTATATTAAGATGCTTAAAGAAGTTATTTTTCCGAGGTTTGGGGTCCCTAGATACTTAATGACTGATGGTGGTTCACATTTTATTCATGGTGCTTTTCGTAAAATGCTTGCTAAGTATGATGTTAATCATAGAATTGCATACCCTTATCACCCATAGTCTAGTGGCAAGTAGAGCTGAGTAACAGAGAACTTAAATTAATTTTGCAAAAGACTATTAATAGATCTAGAAAGAATTGGTCCAAGAAACTTGATGATGCATTATGGGCTTATAGAACTGCATACAAAAATTCTATGGGTATGTCTCCCTATAAAATGGTTTATGGAAAAGCTTGTCACTTACCTCTCGAACTAGAACATAAGGCATATCGGGCTATTAAAGAGCTTAATTATGATTTCAAACTTGCCGGTGAGAAAAGGTTATTTCACATTAGCTCACTTGATGAATGGAGAACCCAAGCTTATGAAAATGCCAAACTATTTAAAGAAAAAGTTAAAAGATGGCATGACAAGAGGATACAAATGCGTGAGTTTAATGTGGGTGACTATGTGTTACTCTTCAACTCTCGTTTAAGATTTTTTGCAGGAAAACTTCTCTCTAAATGGGAAGGCCCTTACGTTATCGAGGAAGTCTATCGCTCCGGTGCCATAAAAATCAACAACTTCAAGGGCACAAATCCGAAGGTGGTGAACAGTCAAAGAATCAAACATTATATCTCAGGTAACCCAATAAATGTTGAAACTAACATTATTGAAACCGTAACCCCGGAGGAATACATAAGGGACACCTTCCAGAACGTTCCAGACTTCGAAAAGGAATAGGTACGTGGTACAATAAGTAAACCGACTCCAAATTAATTTTAACAACAGTATTTCTCCATTTTGGAATATTTAAGAAAATAGAAAAATAAGAAGTACTCCGGGAAGGACACAAGACCTCCACAAGGGTGGAGGGTGCGCCCTACCTTACTAGGGGCACCCCATGCTTCGTGGGCACCTCGTGTCCTCTCCAGACTCCATTTTCTTGCACGATACTTCTTTTGGTCAGTAAAAATTCATTATATAATCTCCCGGAGGTTTTGACCATCGTATCACGCAAATATCTCCTGTCTTTGTTTCGAGCTGTTTTTCTGACAGATCTAGATCACCATGACATCTTCAAGCGCCCCCAAGGACAAGTTCTTCGAGAAGGTCATCAATCCCTACCTCGCAGAGGTGCTGCAACACCCTCAAACCATTGAGATGCGTGAGGGGGTGCTGCATATCCGCGATGTTGAGGGACCAAGGAGGACCGGAAGCGTGGAGACAAGGCTTGAAGCAATGAATCAACAAGTTTTCAAGTGCCAAGGGATGGTGGAATGCGGACTCAATGCCAACCAGATAATGATTGCAGAGTTCACCAACAAGCACAAGCTGGATGCCAAGGACATTGGGGAGACCATCTTCAAGCTTCATGAGAAAATCGAGCACCTCCAAGCCCAGATCTATGACCTGCAAAACCAAAACTATGAGTATGAATATAGATTCAAGAGGATGAGTTTGGCTACAGATTTGAGGATCCCGGAGACTCGATCATCTTTCTATGATGGGGAGCCTATGCCTTGGAAGATGGAAGACAAGCCTACTTCATCAACAACAACACCTTCTTAACCAGTAAAGGAGACATAACCATATGGGTATGGGCACTCCCCTTGGCAACTGCCAAGCTTGGGGGAGTTGCCCTGGTATCGTATCACCATCACACTCCTATCTTTACAGTTTTTTCTTAGTTCGATCCTTTTGGTAATACTTTGATCTAGTAGAATAAAGTTTTGGTATGAATTAGTTTGAGTTTTGCTTTGTGATCCCTCTATGTAATCGAGTCCGTGAGCTATCTATAATAAAGATTAGTGTTGAGTCAAGGGCTTTGCTATCTTGCTATGATCTTGAGAAAAATAGAAAGAATAAAAATAAATGAAAGAAACCATGTTGATCTTATGGATAGTAATGACTTCACACATAAATAGTACGAGGCATAAAAGTTGTTGAGAGTTGACAAACATAGTTTTGGTCATTGTTGCAATTAATAGGAAGTAATAAAGAAAGAGAGGTTCTAACATGCAAATATACTATCTTGGACATCTTTTATGATTGTGAGCACTCATTAAAATATGACATGCTAAAAGAGTTGATGTTGGACAAGGAAGACAACGTAATGGGTTATGCTTTCTCACATCTTAGTTAAAGTATATTGTCATGGATCGTCCAACATGTTGAGCTTGCCTTTCCCCCTCATGCTAGCGAAATTCCTTGCACCAAGTAAAAATTACTTGTGCTTCCGAAATACCCTTAAACCAGTTTTGCCATGAGAGTCCACCATGTCTACCTTGGATTGAGTAAGATCCTTCAAGTAAGTTGTCATGTTGCATGCAATAAAAATTGCTCTCTAAATATGTATGACTTATTAGTGTGGACAAAATAAGCTTTATACGATCGTGTGATATGCAAGTAATAAAAGCGATGGACTACATAATAAAGGTTCATATCACAAGTGGCAATATAAAGTGACATTCTTTCGCATTAAGATTTATGCATCCAACCACAAAAGCACATGACAACCTCTGCTTCCCTTTTCGAAGGGACTATCTTTGATTTTATGCAAGAGTCAAGGTGATCTCCACCTTTCCTTTTTATTTTGTCCTTTGGCAAGCACCTCGTGTTGGAAAGATCCTGATACATATATCCAATTGGATGTTCGTTAGTATGAACTATTATTGTTGACATTACCCTTGAGGTAAAACATTGGGAGGCAACACTATAAGCCCCTATCTTTCTCTGTGTCCGATTAAAACTCCATAACCACAAGTATTGCGTGAGTGTCAGCAATTATGAAAGACTAAATGATAGTTGAGTATGTGGACTTGCTGAAAAGCTCTTATGTTGACATTTTCCTATGTTATGATAAATTGCATTTGCTTCAATGACTGAGATTATAGTTTGTTAGTTCTCATTGAAGTTTTTGAACCATACTTGACATTGTGAATAGATTATTACTTGGGCATAAGAAACCATATGACAAAATATATATATATATATATATATATATATATATATATATATATATATATATATATATGTTGCTATTATAAGAATAATCATGATGCCTGCATGTCCGTATTTTATTTTTATCGACACCTCTATCTCTAAACATGTGGGCATATTTTTTCGATATCGGTTTCCGCTTGAGGACAAGCGAGGTCTAAGCTTGGGGGAGTTGATACGTCCATTTTGCATCATGCTTTGATATCAATATTTATTGCATTATGGACTATTATTACACGTTATGCCATAATACTTATGGTTATTCTCTCTTATTTTACAAGGTTTACATGAAGAGGGAGAATGCCGACATCTGGGATTCTGGGCTGGAAAAGGAGCAAATATTATAGACCTATTCTGCACAACTCCAAAAGTCCTGAAACTCCCCGAAAGTCATTTTTGGATTTAATAAAAAATATTGGCGAAGGAATCAGCGTCAGGGGGCCCACACCCTGGTCACGAGAGTGGGAGGCGCACCCAACCCCCTAGGGCGCGCCTCCCTGCCTCGTGGTCCCCCTGACAGGCCTTCGATGCCCATCTTCTGCTATATGAGGTCTTTTACCCTGCAAAAAATCATAAGCATGCTTACGGGACGAAACTTCGCCGCCACAAGGCAGAACCTTGGCGGAACCAATCTAGGGTTCCGGCGGAGCTGTTCTGCCGGGGAAACTTCCCTCCGGGAGGGGGAATTCATCACCATCACCATCACCATCACCAACGATCCTCTCATCGGGAGGGGGTCAATCTCCATCAACATCTTCACCAGCACCATCTCCTCTCAAACCCTAGTTCATCTCTTGTATCCAATCTTTGTACCCAAACCTCAGATTGGTACCTGTGGGTTGCTAGTAGTGTTGATTACTCCTTGTAGTTGATACTAGTAGGTTTATTTGGTGGAAGATCATATGTTCAGATCCTTAATGCATATCAATACCCCTCTAATTATGAACATGAATATCATCTCTGAGTAGTACATTTGTTCCTGAGGACATGGGAGAAGTCTGGCTATAAGTAGTCATGTGAATTTGGTATTCGTTCGATATTTTGATAAGATGTATGTTGTCTATCCTCTAGTGGTGTTATGTGAACATCGACTACATGACACTTCACCATTGTTTGGGCCTAGAGGGAAGGCATTGGGAAGTAATAACTAGATGATGGGTTGCTAGAGTGACAGAAGCTTAAACCCTAGTTTATGTGTTGCTTCGTAAGGGGCTGATTTGGATCCACATGTTTCATGCTATGGTTAGGTTTACCTTAATACTTCTTTTGTAGTTGCGGAAGCTTGCAATAGGGGTTAATCATAAGTGGGATGCTTGTCCAAGAAAGGGAAGCACCCAAGCACCGGTCCACCCACATATCAAATTATCAAAGTGACGAACGTGAATCATACGAACGTGATGAAAACTAGCTTGACGATAATTCCCATGTGTCATCGGGAGCGCTTTTCTCATATAAGAACTTGTCCAGGCTTGTCCTTTGCTACAGAAAGGATTGGGCCACCTTGCTGCACCTTATTTACTTTCATTGCTTGTTACCCGTTACAGATTATCTTATCACAAAACTATCTGTTACCTACAATTTCAGTGCTTGCAGAGAATACCTTACTGAAAACCGCTTGTCATTTCCTTCGTCTCCTCATTGGGTTCAACACTCTTACTTATCGAAAGGACTATGATATATCCCCTACACTTGTGGGTCATCACGCGTCGTCTGGTGGGTCCTGCTGGCTGTCGGGCTCTCGGGCGATAGGTAGGGCCCGCCGCTTGTGGGTCATGTCGGCTGCTCATCACTGTAGCCTTGCCTCTGATGACGAGGTATTGGTCGGGGAGAGCGTGGCTACAGTACCGTTACCTGGCGGGCGCTCACTATAGCCACACCTCATCTTATCTGGTTAATTGTGCACGAACTCCAAGGGAAGGGGAGGGTCGGCTGCTGGGAGTCGGCCTTCCCCTATGCCGACTGGTCAGGGCTTGCCGCCTTCTGGCATCTCACGGACAGGTAGGGCCCACCGTCTGCGGGCCGTACCGGCAGCTTGTCGTGGGAGCATGGCTTCCTCTGCCATGGATGATGTCATGGGAAGTGTGGCAACAGTGCTGTGCCGGGCTAGGGATGGCCACCCGGTACGCTACATTGTGGCCACGTTCGTTCCTGGATTCGGGGGTGGCAGTGCGTACTGTAGCCAAGACCCGTCTTGTCGTTGTTATGTGGGTGCGAACTTTGAGGGCGCGAGGGTGGGCCGCCTGCTAGGAGTCGCCTGCTCTGGTGGCCGCCTACTAAGAGTCGGCCCACGACAGGGCCGCTCTTTGGGCTTCGCCACCTTCTAGCAGCCGGCCGTTCAAACCAGCCGGCCACAAGAAGGCGGGCCCTTGTCTTTGATGCTTGCGGGGTGCAGCCGACCCCGATGACTTGAATACCATGGGGAGCAGATAGGGATACCCGTGATCATTTACTCCGACAGTAGTCCCCGAAGTTGGTGGGGCGTCGCGGCTGAAAGGGCGAGAAGAATCAGCAGCTTCCTACTCCGAGGAGCCGACAGCTAGGATTCGGCCGCGATCAAGCATGCCGCCTGGTGATTTCGACAGCTAGGAGGCGGGACCTAGATGGCACGTTGGCCGGGCACCAGCCAGCCGCCTACTGACCGCGCGCCACGCGGCACCAGCTAGTCGGGCCAGCCTGCCAGCCCACGCGCACGACGGGACGTCGCCGCAGGCTCGGGCCCGCCACTACCGGGCCTCGGCACGCACGCGGATCCGCTGTGGCCGAGGCAGACGGTTGGGATTCCGGGGCGCAGTTAATGTGTGTCGCTACTGCACGGTAAACGCGGGGTCGTGGGGTCGTGTGCGCAGTTAATCCCACGATTCCCACGCCCTGCCCCCTCGGCTCCGCCGCCAGGGGCTATAAGTAGGGGAGGAGGGGAGTGGCAGACGCACGCGCGCCCTCCTCTCCCTTCGCCATTTCCCTCTTCTTCTCTCTGCTGCCGCCGCAGCTCGCCGTTGCCGAGCCCATCCACCATGCAGCGTTGCTGCTCCGCCGTGGGCTCGCGCATTGTCGTCGCGTCGTGCCTCCGTCGGGCTTCAAGCTCTCATGGCACGCGAGCGGGCATCGCTGGCACGTGGGATGGCTCCAACGTCCACGAGGATCACCTCGATTTTCTCCGCCAAACCTGGCGGCTACCTGGCGAGGCCTACGTATAGGTACGCAGTCGCCCAAGAGGGAGATCTTGCCAGCACCGAAAGACGGCGAATGCGTTGTCTTCCGGTCACATTTCCTTCATGGTTTCAGCCTGCCAGCGAGCGGTTTCTTCTGCTCCTTCCTTCAGTTCTACCAACTCCAGCAGCACCACCTCACGCCGAACACTTTGGTGCTGCTATCTGCCTTCGTTACTCTCTGCAAGGGTTACCTCGGCATTCTCCCCACCCTTGAGCTCTGGGGGGGAGTTCTTCTACACCAAGATCGACACTGCCACCAAGGGGAAGGCGGCTCAGTGCAGAGCCTTCGTCGCGGTGCGACATCCAGGCACGGAGAACTGCTTCCCGGCCATCAGCTTGACATAGTCAGTCAAGCTACGGCAAAAATCTTATTTCTACATCAAGAACGCCCACCCGACGGCGGACTTCGTCAACCTGCCGGCTTATCTACCGGCCCACAGGCTCAACCCCATGCTAATTGGGCATTTCGACCGAAGACGCTGTCGGCCGCCTCCTTCGCCGCCATTGCCCAACTTGAGGTGATGTCGGAGGTAGAGGGCCTCAAGGGGTCGGACCTTTTGACCGCCTTCATGGTGCACTGAGTGCTCCCTCTTCAAGGCCGGCCACACATGATCAGCCAGATGAGCGGGCATCAAGACCCATGCCGGATGTGCACCAGGGAGATGCCGAGTGCGGAGGTGGCCCTGCTGGTGAACTACATCTCGAATTGCAAACTCTCGGAGGCGGAGTGGCAGTTCGGCAAGCAGCCATACTCCCGTGCGCACCCGCCGCCCGCGGTGAGTCCTCAACTCTTTTTTCTCTTCATTTGTCGGGTTCTTCTTTGCCACCTGATCAGTCAGTTATGATGCAGATCTTCACAACCCAGTCGGCAGCTGACTCCCTGGAGCAAGGCCATGAGTACCTGCCCGACCGGTCGGTGAGTGACGCAGACGACCCCGACTTGGGAGCGGCCGCCCCGGAAGAAGATGACACCACGGGTGGCGGTGGTGGAGCAGGTGGCTCCAGAGGAGGAGGAGGCCTCGACGATTGGCCAGACGACGATGAGGCGGAGAACGAGCCGCGTCGTCCGCCGCTCGCCAGAGAGGCAGGCATGAGCTCACCAGCTGTGCCGACTGCCCCAGGCGGCGCACCAAAGCGCCGAGCCAGCTCGTTGCTGTTCGGCAGCCGACCGAAGAAACCCAGGAGCACGGCATCAGCGACCAAGCAGGAGGAGGCCGCCGTGAAGGTGGCCCGGTTTCAGAAGACCATGAAGCAGCCCCGATAGTGTCTGCGTAAGTGTTTGATTCCTCTCGCGTCCTCTCTTCTTTTTCTTGCAACTTATTTCTGAATTCCTTTTTATTTCGCTTGAATAGGGCCCCGCTCTCTCTTGAGCGGTCCGACTCCGCCTCTGTGATCGGGACGGCGGAGGGCTCCGCCAATACCCGCCGCGGGGACCCGCGTGCCGAGCTCCAGGTGGCGATGGAGAAGAACACGCAGGAGGTGTCGTGGTTCTAAGCCTGACAGTAGAGTGGGGGTAGGTATGGAGAGGCAAGGTCCTAGCTATGGAGAGGTTGTAAGCACAAAGGATGTACGAGTTCAGGCCCTTCTCGGAAGAAGTAACAGCCCTACGTCTCGGAGCCCGGAGGCGGTCGAGTGGATTATGAATGTATGGATTACAAGGTGCCGAACCTTTCTGCCTGTGGAGGGGGGTGGCTTATATAGAGTGCGCCAGGACCCCAGCCAGCCCACGTAGGAGAGGGTTTAAGGTGAGTTAAGTCTGGGGCGTTACTGGTAACGCCCCACATAAAGTGCCTTTACTATCATAAAGTCTACTTAATTACAGGCCGTTGCGGTGCAGAGTGCCTCTTGACCTCCTGGTGGTCGAGTGAGTCTTCGTGGTCGAGTCCTTCAGGTCAGTCGAGTGAATCCTCGTTGGTCGACTGGAAGGCGACCTCTTCTAGGGATTTCCTAGGGTAAGTTACTTGGAACAGGTCCATGACCCTACCCTAGGTACATAACCCCATCATTAGCCCCCGAATGGATTGAGGCTTCGAGTGAAGAAGGAGTTGATGTCGTTTCCGATTAACCTTTGCGCTCTAGTTGTGCGCTGTTCTGGATCAAAGAATCTCTTCGTTGACAGGCAGCAATTTGTCTTCGGTCGACTCGATCCATTCTATTTTTGCGTCGAGTGATCTTTCGAGCTTCGACGATCTCCGAGCGACGGATCGCCGGAAACACCGCGTCAGACAGACTGATTTGTTGCTCGCGGATTCCGCGGGGTGCGAAATTTGGGGGCGCGCGCGAAGCGGGGCAGACCGCGGCGTTCGGATGGGACGGGGCATAGCTGCCTCGATCTCCGCGCCGCCTTTTTCGCCACGTATCCAGTCCTCATAACTGCTCCCAGATATGATTAGATCGACCGGGCCCACATGTCAGCCACTCGGAAGGGACCTTATAAACGTGCCCGGCGAGGATTTCTGTGCTGCGCCTCAGCATTCTCCCTCTCTCCCTCTGCTTCCTTCCTCCCTGCTCAGCGTGCCCGCTCTCGCCCCCGCACCACTTCCCTTCGTGCATCTCACCGGCGACCATGGCCAAGGAGAAGACGGCGGCGCTGGAGCGTGCCAAGAAGGCGTCGGCATCGGAGAAGGCGAAGGGGAGATCCACCAGCCGCAGAGGGTCCTCGTCCAGATCCCGCCTGCCGAAAGGCTGGGTCCAAGGAGACTGGATCCAGTCGACCATCACGGAGACGGACCTCCTCGACATGGCCAACGAGGGCTTGATCCCTCATGGAGCTGCGAGGTTGCCGGGGAAGGAGTGGCAGCCACAGCCAGAAGAGGGTGAGTGTGTGCTTCTGGCCACTCATGTTGATCGTGGGTTTTCCTTGCCGCCAAGCATTTTCTTCCGTGGCTTCTTGAATTTCTTTGGAGCGCAGCTCCACCACTTTACCCCAAACTCCATTGCCTATCTTGCTGCATTCGTGTCCATGTGTGAGGGTTTCTTGGGCTGTCGACCGCACTGGGGTTTGTTCAAACGTATCTTCACGTGTCGCTCTCAGACCGTGAAGAAGGCGAGCCCAGGTGATGAGAAGACCCAAGTCGTCCAAATGTGTGGGGGCTTGGGGATTCAGGTGAGGAACAATAGCACCTTCCCGCCCATGTCCTTTCCCGAGTCCGTCAGAGGCTGGCAGTCGACTTGGTTCTACTGTCAGGTCCAGTCGACGCCAGGGCAGTCGAGTGGACTCCCTCCGTTTACCATGGACCGAGTGAACAAGCCCTCCCCTCTGAAGCTGATTCCGGAGGAGAAAGCCGACATGAAGATGTTGATGGAGCGCGTGGTGCAGTTGGTCCGGGAGGGGGTGACGGGCATGGATCTTCTGGAGGTCTTCCTCAGGCGTCGCATCCAACCCCTTCAATTCCGGAGCCACTGCATGTGGTTGTACTGTGGGCCCGAAGATGAGACTAGAGTCCATCCAGAAGAAGTCGACGATGCCACTTTGGAAAGATGGATGGTAGCCGTTACCGGAAACAGGGACAACCCGCGCGGAGCCAGAAGGATTCCTCCACTCGACCACAACAGCGACCCAAACAAGGTACACTTGCTCTGCTTTCCATTGTGTCCTTGTCGTATTCATTTCTGCTAACCCTGCCGACTGGTCGACTGATCCTTGTTTGGGCATCTGCTAGGCTTTCACCGAGCTGTACTCGATGCCCAATGGGGCACAAGCTTCGACTGCAGAAGGCGAGGCGAGCGGGGGCGAGGCGAGCGGGGGCGAGAGCCAGGAAGAGGAGGAATGGGACTCGGGTGCTGCAGGGGATGATGACGACGATGATGATGATGAAGGTGACGAAGATGACATCGAGGACGAAGAAGAAGAGGAGGAGGAGGCCGTTCCACCGCGCTCAGAAAGGCGGTCGAAGCTTGTCCACGACCCTTCGACCGAACGTGGTAAGGGGGTTGCGACCGCCACTCAGTCGACCAAGCGCCCTCGGACCACCTCTCCGGAGCCGACTGAAAAGGCGCCGAAGCAGCTCAGGGCGGCCTCATCGAAGCCGACCAAGCTCCTGCCGAAGATGAAGGTGTCTATCCCCACCATATCAGGGTAATTGTGTTGCTCATATTTTCTTATTCTGTGCGAACTTTATTTCTGGTCGACGCTGAAGTTAGTCGACTGATCCTTTGGAGTTGCAGTGCTGCTACTTCTGAGACCTCGGCCCGGGCCGATGACCACGAGATGGAGGATGCGGCAACTTCGAACCCAGGTACTGTATTCTTAACACCGTTTTCAGTCGACTGACTCGCGACCTCTGATCCTGATTCTTCTTCGCAGCTCCGCCCCATACTGTTATCGATCTTCCTGACGACGACGAGGATGAAGAACCACTGGCACGCAGGAAGAGTCGGAAAACGCCCGCCAGTAAGGTGCCTCAGGATGCGACGGCGCCTGAGACTCTGACTGTGGAGGAAGAGAACACCACTCGACACACGGTGTCCTTTGCGAATCCACTGACGAGTGCTCAGCAGCCCTCCCTCTTCACGACTCACCACGTCCCAGAGGACCAAGCTGGTGCAGCGAAGGAGGCAATACGCCAGGCGGGACTCATGATGGAGCAGCTGAAGACCATCCGGGATGCGAGCCAGGCAGCTTATGACGCCAGCTCTGCCCTCCAAAGCAATGTCCAGGTCAGTCGACTGCTGTTTGTTCTGTTGGATATGCTACCAAAAACTTTTCTTTTCCGGAATTTATATTAGTCACCCACTGGGTGTGTCGAATAAACTCCGTGTTAGCGGGGGCACGCTGAGTGCACCCGCTGGGTGTAGTCCCCAAGGCTAAGGTCGACTGCTGGCAGTCGGCCTTAGGCTTTATGATGTCAATTTTTCTCTCAGTCGACTGGTCGACTGGATTTCACAAACCGGTGGGGGCACGCTAAGTGCACCCACTGGGTGTAGTCCCCAAGGCTAAGGTCGACTGCTGGCAGTCGGCCTTAGGCTTTATAATGTAAATCTTTCTGTCAGTCGACTGGTCGACTGGATTTCACAAACCGGTGGGGGCACGCTGAGTGCACCCACTGGGTGTAGTCCCCGAGACTGTGGTCGACTGCTTGTAGTTGATCACAGTCTTAGAGAATGCATCTCGCACGCTTTTTTTTTTTTTTTGAGGTTGACTGGTCGACTTTGTCTTCAACAGGATTAGTGGGGGCACGCTGAGTGCACCCACTGGGTGTAGTCCCCGAGACTACGGTCGAATGTTTGTATTCGGCTGTAGTCTTAGAAACGTGTGCTTTTCCCTTTTCACTCGGAAGTGAATTATTTTTGACATTTAGTCGATTGGTTCTTCGCAGAACTCTTGTGATCTTGTGGCTCGCTACTCAGAGCTGGAACAGAAGCATACTCAAGTCGAGCTGAGCTTGAAGCTGGTTCAAGAGAAGCTGACAAAGGCAAAGGAGGAGACCGAAGGTATGTTTGGTGAGACCCTGACGACTGCTTTTCCCCTTGCTTGTTTCAGCATCTGATCTTGCTGTGGCTTGCAGGTAAGGTAAGGGAGGCCCAGCAGAAGAAAGACCTTGAGCTAGCTGAGAAGATCAAGCTTGCTGACGAGAAGTTAGCTTCAGTCACCAAGCTCGAACAAGACAATACCAATCTGAAAACTGCTCTTGGGATTGCCAACAAGGAGGTCAGTCGACTGAGAACTGACAAAGCTGCCTTGACCGACCAAGTCAGCAAATTGACTGATAAGAAAACTGAACTGGAGGCCTTCCTGAGTGGCCTTGCCAAGAAGCTGTTTCTTATGCTTGAAGGTAAACCTCCATGTTTGGCAAATATTTCCAATTGTGGCTTTTTCCATTCGACTATCCCCTTGACTTAGTGATCACTCTTGCAGAATTTTGTCAAAACTTCGAAGAGGAAACCAGCCGACTGGAGCCAAACCTTGACCCCGTCAATTCTCCGGTGAACGACGAAGTTGCCATGGATGTTTTCCGACTGGAGTCTCGTGTTGCAGCTGTCGTGGACTATCTCGCAAGGCTGAAGGTCGCCACATCTCGCATCGACTCGACGCTCTGGCCTGAGGAGACACTTCAGAATGACCTTGAGTCGCTGATGGCCCGCTTGAACACGATCCCTGGTCGAGTATAGGAGTGGAAGAAGTCCTCGGCTCGGTGTGGTGCAGATGTCGCTCTGTGTCTGGCCCGAGTCCACTGCAAAGATGCACGAGAGGAGAAGCTGGCGGCCCTTCGGGTGGCCAATACCAAGAAGCACGACTTCAGGTCCTTTATGGAGACTTTCCTTGCAGCTGCCACTCGGATTGCCGACGGAATTGACCTTGATGAATTTGTTGCACCTTCCAGCCCTCCACAGGAGGGGTAAAAAACTTCTTCTGGCTCGACTCTTTAAATTTGCCTCGGTATGCCGAGTGGAATTGTAACCGACAAACTTTAACAGGCTTGACGCCTGAGCACTTTCGGTTCCTTTAGATATCGATTCGAACTTGAATTTGGCGCTTGAATATGATTGCCTTCGGCTCAAAATGTCTTTTGCAGGTTCAAAGCAAGGTGCCTATGCTTAGGCGAGCGTTTGGACTGCAGCTAAGCCTCCGAGTGAGAGGGTCGCTCTTCACTCGGTAGGATTTTTGTAACTTAGGCGAGCGCAGGGCTGCAGCTAAGCTCCCGAGTGAGAGGGTTGCTCTCCACTCGGTAAGATTTTTATAACTTAGGCGAGCACGAGGCTGCAGCTAAGCCTCCGAGTGGAAGGCTGGCTTACCACTCGGTAGGATTTTCACAACTTAGGCGAGTGCTTGGACTGCAGCTAAGCCCCCGAGTGAGAGGGTTGCTCTTCACTCGGTAGGATTTTTATAACTTAGGCGAGCGCGAGGTCGCAGCTAAGCCTCCGAGTGGAAGGCTGGCTTACCACTCGGTAGGATTTTGATAAACTTAGGCGAGTCCTTGGACTGCAGCTAAGCCTCCGAGTGAGAGGATCGCTCTTCACTCGGTAGGATTTTCACAACTTAGGCGAGTGCTTGGACTGCAGCTAAGCCCCCGAGTGGAAGGCTGGCTTACCACTCGGTAGGATTTTGATAAACTTAGGCGAGTCCTTGGACTGCAGCTAAGCCTCCGAGTGGAAGGCTGGCTTACCACTCGGTAGGATTTTGATAAACTTAGGCGAAACGGATTCGTAGCTAAGCCTCCGAGTGAGAGTCTGGCTCACCACTCGGTAGGATTTTTACAAACTTAGGCGAAACGGATTCGCGGCTAAGTCACCCACTGAGGGGGAGTTTTTATGTGGACAAAAATAAAAAGTGATGACACTATTATTTCCAAACCCATGAACTACAGAAGTACTTTATTGCAACTCATCCGAGTGATAAAACTTAAGTGTAAAATGGGCGGAGTAGCTCCGCGTTCCAAGCTCGGGGCTCGTCGATATTATGCTCGACGTTGTAAAGACGGTACGCCCCGTTGTGGAGAACCTTGGTGACGATGAAGGGACCTTCCCAAGAAGGAGCAAGCTTGTGTGGTTTGTGCTGATCCACTCGGAGAACCAAATCCCCTTCCTGGAAGGCTCGACCTCTCACATTTCGGGCGTGGAAACGCCGCAGATCTTGTTGGTAGATGGTCGACCGGATCAGAGCCATCTCCCTTTCTTCCTCTAAAAGGTCGACTGCGTCCTGCCGTGCTTGTTCAGCTTCTGCTTCGCTGTAGATTTCAACTCGAGGAGCATTGTGGAGAAGATCACTCGGCAAGACTGCCTCAGCTCCATAGACCAAGAAGAATGGAGTTCTTCCGGTCGACCGATTAGGCGTGGTCCGCAGTCCCCAGAGTACAGATGGAAGTTCGTCGACCCAAGCTCCAGCCGCGTGTTTGAGATCACGCATCAGTCGAGGCTTCAGTCCGTTGAGAATCAGTCCATTAGCTCGCTCTGCTTGTCCATTCGACTGCGGATGGGCGACTGATGCGTAGTCGACTCGTGTGCCCTGGGAGTTGCAGAAAGCTCTGAATTCCTCTGAGTCAAAGTTCGACCCATTATCCGTTATGATGCTGTGCGGGACTCCATATCTGAATATTAGTTCCCTGATGAAGCTAACAGCAGTACCGGTGTCAAGGCTCTTGATTACATCCTTTGCCATCTCATTCGCCTTGGGCCAGTAAAATCCGGCTCGGTATGCTTTGGCCACGATGGTCCGAGAGGACGCATGATGACCGCAGGTCCCCGAGTGAATATCATTGAGGATGAGTCGACCTTCTTCTGGTGTTATGCACTTCTGACCAACTCCAGTCGCGCTTTCTCTGTATAATTGTCCTTTGATTACGGTAAAGGCTTTAGATCGACGGACGATCTGTCGAGCCTCTTCCTCATCCTCCGGAAGCTCTTTCCTCAAGATATATGCGACATACGGAATCGTCCAGTCGGGAATGACCACCAAAACCTCCATGATCAAGTCGACCACTGCTGGGACTTCAACTTCAGTCGGATCTGTGGCGCTCTTGGATCGCAGCAAGTCACTCGGATCTGCGTTTTGCTTGTATTCTTCGAACTCGACCGCTGTCACTTGGGAATCGGCAATTTTGGAGCCCTTCTGAAAGCACTCCTCTGCCTTTTTCCTATCACCGGTGACAGTGATCACACCTTTGGGACCGGGCATCTTCAATTTGAGGTACACGTAACATGGTCGAGCCATGAACCGTGCATAGGCTGGTCTCCCCAAAATGGCATGATATGCACTTTGAAAATCCACGACCTCAAACGTCAACTTTTCTTTGCGAAAATGCTTTGAATCGCCAAATACTACGTCCAAAGCTATCTGGCCGAGTGACTCGGCCTTCTTCCCTGGTATAACTCCATGGAAGCTCATGTTACTAGTGCTCAGTCGGGACATCGGAATGCCCATACCTTTCAACGTGTCTGCATATAACAGATTCAGCCCACTTCCACCATCCATCAGCACCTTTGTCAGTCGAGTGCCTTCGACAACTGGATCGACCACCAAAGCTTGCCTCCCAGGGGTGGCAATATGAGTCGGGTGATCAGATTGGTCGAATGTGATGGGTGTTTGAGACCACTTCAGATAATTTGCCTTTGCTGGGGCAACCATGTTAACCTCTCGGTTAATCACTTTCAGTCGACTTCTGCTTTCCACATCTGCGAAGATCATCAGAGTGGAGTTGATATGCGGATATCCTCCCTCACTGTCCTCTTTGTCTTCGGCCTTGTCCGGCTCCTTCTCCTTGTCCTTAGACTGTTTTCCCTGAAACTACTGGATCAGGAGTCGACATTGGCGAGTGGTGTGCTTTGGGTAAATGATATTCCCCTCTTCATCTTTCTTCGTGTGAATATGACACGGCATATCCATCACGTCGTTCCCTTCTTTATCCTTTACCTTCTTGGGGTTCCAGGATCCTTTTGGTTTCCCCTTAAACTTTCCTTGAGTCACGGCCAGAGCCTCTCCAGGAGCTGCCGGTTCAGCCTTCCGCTTCTGTTTCCGACTGGTGTTTCCTTTTTCCGACTGGCTCGGCTTGTGCTTGCCGCTTCAGAGTCGGTCTTCTTCTTCGCCGTTGGCGTACTTGGTAGCAATCTCCATCATCCGACTCAAGGTCATGTCACCAGTTCGACCAAATTTCAAACTCAGTTCTCTGTTCTTGACACCATCTTTGAAGGCGCATACTGCCTGATGGTCAGAGACATTTTCCACAGTGTGGTGCAAAGTGATCCACCTCTGAATATACTCTCTGAGAGTCTCATTGGTTTTCTGCACGTAGACTTGCAACTCTGTCAATCCCGCTGGTCGCTTGCAAGTCCCTTCGAACGTTCTGACGAACACTCGGGACAGATCTTCCCAAGTGTAAATGCTGCTAGGAGGCAATTGAGTCAACCATGCCCTGGCAGAACCTTCCAACATGAGGGGCAAATGCTTCATGGCCACCTCGTCGTTCCCACCACCGATCTGAACTGCCACTCGGTAGTCTTCAAGCCAAGTTTCAGGCTTAGACTCACCAGTGAACTTGCTGACTCCTGTTGCCAACCTGAAATTGGGGGGGATAACTGCGGCTCTGATAACTCTGCTGAAACATTCAGGACCAGAAACATATACTCGACTGCTCGTGGGCACATCTCTGTCGAGTGCGCCTCGATGGGCTCTGTTCCGGTCGACCAACCCTTGCACGATAATGGATCACGCGTCGAAGCCTGGCTCTCTGGGGTCAACTGGAACCCTACGCCCTGTACTGTACTGACGCCTATCATCTGGCTGCCGAGGAGCGTAAGACCCACCCCTCGGAGGGGAATAGGGCACTCGACGCCTATCATCTCGGTCGAGTCTGTCGCCATATTGATCTCGCCGGTTCTCACGCCCTTCGCGCCGCGGAGGCGATCTGGGGCTGTGAGCCGACTGAACCGTATTCACAGTGACAGATCGACTGTGAATTCTGTTGCGCGACTGAGACACGGCTGAATTCTGATCTCCTGCTGCCCGGAGCAGATCCCTGATCTGCAGCAAACCTCTGCCAGCCTCTGACTGCGAAGGCTGAATGGACTCTGCTATACGGGTCGCAGCTGCTAAATTCTGAATTGGGGTTCGATATACCTGAGTCGGCGGGAAGAGTTGACGTCGACTGGTGTCGGGAACTCGTTGCCGCGCGCGCTCGTCGAGTGCTCGCTGAAGGTTCTCCAGTCGAGTGCGCTCGGCCAAATTGGCCAGACGCGCCTCCTCCAAGGCACGAGCCTCGGGGGTTTCTCCTGCGATGGGAATACGCAGGGGATCCTCGTTCCTGCGGCGAAGCTCTTCTCTTTGCAGAGAGTCGAGTGGCTCGGGCTGGTACTCTTCGTAGCCTCGAGCAGGGTCGCTGCCGTCGCCTGCTCCACCACCGCGGGCGAAGCCAGGAGGGCTGTGGGGCCCGTCGACCATCAAGATTTCCGCCGCTGGATCACTGCTTCCGCACTCGGATGCAGTCTCTCCGGAGCCAGTCGACTGATCGAACAAGCCGTAGAGAGATTCGTTGGGCTCGATTGCCGCAACTTGTGTAGTGGTCGACTGGCGAGCCACCGCGTGACTCACCCATCGCTGAAGCCTCGACCGGCCTGAGCGCTTGCGCTGGCGGGAGACCGGGAGGGTGGAAGACGGAGGAGCCGACCGATACTGGGTCGATGGTTGCCGCAGCAGAACGCCGCGGATACATGCACGAAAATGCGTCGCACCGCGGACGGGGAGCGCATCTACGTCGAGTGGAGCCTCCTGGAGCCATGCAGAGTCGTCGGCGATGAAGGTGAGAGTGCCGAGACGGATCTCTTGACCCTCGATCAAAACTCCAGCAGACACCATGATGAAAATACTCGGAAGAATTGCAACTTCTCCACAAAATCGCTAAAACACCGGCCCCACGGTGGGCGCCAACTGTCGTGGTTCTAAGCCTGACAGTAGAGTGGGGGGTAGGTATGGAGAGGCAAGGTCCTAGCTATGGAGAGGTTGTAAGCACAAAGGATGTACGAGTTCAGGCCCTTCTCGGAAGAAGTAACAGCCCTACGTCTCGGAGCCCGGAGGCGGTCGAGTGGATTATGAATGTATGGATTACAAGGTGCCGAACCTTTCTGCCTGTGGAGGGGGGTGGCTTATATAGAGTGCGCCAGGACCCCAGCCAGCCCACGTAGGAGAGGGTTTAAGGTGAGTTAAGTCTGGGGCGTTACTGGTAACGCCCCACATAAAGTGCCTTTACTATCATAAAGTCTACTTAATTACAGGCCGTTGCGGTGCAGAGTGCCTCTTGACCTCCTGGTGGTCGAGTGAGTCTTCGTGGTCGAGTCCTTCAGGTCAGTCGAGTGAATCCTCGTTGGTCGACTGGAAGGCGACCTCTTCTAGGGATTTCCTAGGGTAAGTTACTTGGAACAGGTCCATGACCCTACCCTAGGTACATAACCCCATCAGGAGGCGCGCGAAGAGTGGGAGGAGGCGGAGCGGCAGAGGGCAGAGGAGGCCAAGGCGACGCAGGAGGAGGCGGATGCGGCCGCTAAGGCCCAGGCTGACGCCGCGGCCAAGGCCCAAGCGAACGCTGCAGCCAAGATCCAGGTGGACGCGACCGCCAAGGCACAACTCTTGCCAGCCGGACAGTCGCTCTGTGAGCTGCGGCTTGTGGCTAGAGAGGGCTTAGATGCCGGCACATTACTTGTTCGACTACAGGTAGCACTGGCATAATACAAGGCGGAAAGCCCCCGGACCGACTGGTCGAACCTGGTGCCAGGCAGAAGAATGAAATAACGTATTCATAAGCATAAACTTATCATATAGATAAAAAGGGTAGTCCCCGAGTGCTCCTCGGGGGACCCGATGTCTTGCGCTTAATACAAAAGGTAGCATGGTACATACTGCATCAACTATAAAATCTTCGAAGGAGGTTTGCATTCCATGGGCGCTCTGATTCCTTGCCGGAGTCGTCCCTCTTGCGTGCCCTAGGCTTCTGTGCATCGATCAGGTAATAGGAGTCATTTCCCAAGGCTTTGCTGATGATGAAGGGGCCTTCCCAAGGGGCCGAGAGCTTGTGTTGGCCGGCTGTTCGCTGGATCAACTGGAGCACAAGGTCGCCCTCTTGGAAGGATCTTGCCTTGACCTTCCGACTGTGGTAGCGGCATAGGCTCTGCTGGTAGATGGAGGACCGGCTGAGTGCCAACAGCCGACTCTCTTCCAGCAGATCGACGCCGTCTTCTCGTGCTTCCTTCGCCTCCGCTTCCGTGTACATGGTGCACAAGGTGAGTCAAACCTGATGTCGGTTGGGATGACAGCCTCGGCCCCGTACACAAGGAAGAAAGGAGTCAAGCCGGTTGACTTGTTCAGAGTGGTGCGCATCCAGAGGACGGCAGGCAGCTCATCGATCCAGCAGCCGGCCAAGCGCTCCAGTGGCTCGACCAGTCGGGGCCTGATGCCGGAGAGGATGAGGCCATTTGCTCGCTTGACTTGGCCATTTGACTGTGGATGGGCAACAGACACTAAGTCTAGTCGGATGCCCTGCGTCGCACAGAAATGGGACAATGCTCCTTTGGCAAAATTTGTGTCGTTGTCGGTGATGATGTTGTGTGATATACCATACCAGACGGTGATATCTGCGATGAAGGTCACAACATTCGGCCCATTCAACTTCTTGATTGGCTTTGCTTCAATCCACTTGGTGAATTTGTCCACGGCGACAAGTAGATGAGTCATGCCGCCGCGTGCAGTCTTGAATGGGCCCACCATGTCCAGGCCCCAGACGACAAAGGGCCAAGTGAGAGGTATGGTCTTGAGTGCAGAAGCTGGCAGATGTTGCTTGGAGCTAAATTTCTGGCACCCCTTGCAATCTTTGACCAAGTCCTTGGCGTCTTCTAAAGCAGTCGGCCAGAAGAAACCGTGGCGGAAAGCCTTGACAACAAGTGATCTTGAGGCCGCGTGGTGGCTGTCGGTGTCAAAACTGGCGGATCTCGAGTAGGGGGTCCCGAACTATGGGTCTAAGGTCGATGGTAACAGGAGGCGAGGGACATGATGTTTACCCAGGTTCGGGCCCTCTCTATGGAGGTAATACCCTAATTCCTGCTTGATTGATCTTGATGAATATGAGTATTACAAGAGTTGATCTACCACGAGATCGTAATGGCTAAAACCCTAGAAGTCTAGCCTGTATGATTATTGTTCGGCCTCTACGGACTAAGCCCTCCAGTTTATATAAACATCGGAGGGGGCTAGGGTTGTACAAAGTCGGTTACAGAGAAAGGAATCTTCATATTCGGTCGCCAAGCTTGCCTTCCACGCCAAGGAGAGTCCCATCCGGACACGGGAGAGAGTCTTCGGTCTTGTATCTTCACAGCCCATCAGTCCGGCCCATGTCACATAGTCCGGCCATCCGAGGACCCCTTAATCCAGGACTCCCTCAGTAGCCCCTGAACCAGGCTTCAATGACAAGGTGTCTGGCATGCAGATTGTCTTCGGCATTGCAAGGCGGGTTCCTTCTCCGAATACTCCAAAATAGTCTTTGAACACAAGAATCGTGTCCAGCTCTGCAAAAAAAATTCCACACACAACTGTGGAGAGTATAATATTTCATGAGTCCAATCCGCTGACAACTTTTTGTAGCATGACATCACGTCGCCGCCCAGCCATTATTTTGAACCATTTTTAGCCTGCGCTCCATATTTCGAGATGCGGTTTCATTGGCACGTCTTGTCAAAGCAGAGATCGTGTCCCCTTATTGCGGGATTCTCATCAATACGGTCATGGATAATCTCACCGTATCATCTACACGACCCTTGGGGATAGGCGAGTTTTTAGGGCGAGTGGGGAGGCGCTTGACATTCACTGTCTTTATAAAAGGATAAGGATTCATTCCTTTCACCCACGCCTTCTCTCTCTCTCTCTCTCTCTGCCTTCCCCATTCTCGATCTCCAGCACCCAAGTTCTCATCCTTTCCGCCCCCAGAAATCACTCCAACCATGTCCGGATCTGGAGTGCAGGGCAAGTGGATGGTCTCCTCCGTCAAGGAGAAGGATATTATGAAGCTCCGAGAGGCGGGGTATTTAGCCAAGGAAATCAACCACCGGCTTCCGGCCGAGGGACAGATCGTCCCCACCCCAGAGCCTCATGAGAGGGTAGTGTTCATCTCTCACTTCGTCCGTGGGCTGGGATTTCCTCTCCACCCATTCGTCCGTGGACTCATGTACTACTACGGGCTAGATTTCCATGATTTAGCCCCAAATTCTTTCCTCAATATCTCGGCATTCATTGTTGTGTGCGAGGCTTTCCTCCACATCCCACCCCACTTCGGATTATGGCTGAAGATCTTCAATGTGAAGCCGAAGGTGGTGGGTGGCCAACACGCAGAGTGCGGAGGCGCCATGATGAGCAAGATGCCCAACGTCACATGGCCAACATGTACCTTTGTGGAGACCGTCAAAGGGTGGCAACATCAATGGTTTTACGTCACCGAGCTGCGCAACACCACCTGGGCCGCGGCTCTCGAATTCCGGTCCGGACCCCCAATGCGGCTCACCTCCTGGCCAGAGAAGGGCCTAGACTGGTCTTCGTCGGACGAGCTGACAGCGCTTCAAACGTGCATCAAGAGCATGGTGGACAAGAACATCAAGCTTGTCAATGTGATCCAGGTGATGCCAGTTCGCCGGATGCTTCCATGCCAAAGACGGACTTACCATTTGTGGGAGTTCGATCCGGCCAAGCACCAAACCCTGCTACAGTTCTTTGGCACTACGCACGAGGACATCTGGAGGGTGCTTTTCAAGTCCAGCAAGACGTGGCCGGACACGGCCGAAGACCGTGGGCACGACTTGGCCCATCCTGCTCGTCCGGTAAGTTTTTTCATGTTTTAAGGTATATCCTTTACTTGCATATTCGAGGAGGAAGCCTAAGCCTCCCTACTGATTCTTTCAGGGCTGGACAAAGAAGGCAGAGCGGATTCACTGTCCAGCTCCGCTGCCCGAAGACCCAGCAATTCCACTTTTGACGATGATGCTGGTTCCGGTGCCCTAGCAAGCGCCAAAGAAAAAGGCCAAGAAGAAGGCCAACGAGACAAAGGAGACCAGGAGCGGTCTCCGTCGCAAGGGTGCTTCGGACATGACGTCCAAAGACGCCGAGACTCATTCCTCCGCCACCAAGGACGGCGATGAAGAGGAGGAA
>NC_041381.1:552613483-552647786 GCF_002162155.2 Triticum dicoccoides
AAGAGGGCGGCTTCTGCGAATCTGGAGGCAGAGGCATCCAAGATGGGAAAGAGTTCCCTCACAGATAACTCCGCATGGGACATCGACAACAGTCCAGAGCAGCACCCCCGAGACAAGCCCCTGGCCAAATTGTGAGTACTTAAAACCCAGACGCATTCATATACCCGGCCTCTCTCTAGTTCTTAGCCCTAACATGTTGAATCATGTATTTGCAGTCCGGCTCGGTCCGACCTCGAGCGGTCCTCGTCTTCGGCGAATTCACTGGACCCGAGGGTGATGGATAGCGGGCCCCTCCCGATGGCCTCTTCACCCAAGGCCATGGATTACACCGAGGTGTTGTCTCGAAGGATCCCAGGCCAGGGAGAGACTCAGGAGGCCGTCAGGGCGGTGCCGGAGGATGAAATCTCAGCCGCCGAACACATGGGTGGGCAAATCCCCACGGAGACTGGCGATGGGGGCCGCATTCAGTTCGGCCCCCAGCAGAATACGGTCCCAGAGACCTATACGGCTCTGGAACCTAGCCAGTAGCCTCCTTCAAAAGGAGGAGGCGCGCCAATTCCGCCGGTGAACTCTGTCCAGCAAGAGGCGTCGGACACTCTAATGGAAGCGCTGCAAAGTGCTTCCATTGTTGAGGAACAGCATACCCTTATGGGTACGGTGGTTGAGAAGATTCAGTCCGCGAAAAAGCGGACTTACCGAAGCCTGCACAACCCTTCTAACAGGCTTTGAGGTAAGCAACGCAATATGTAAAAATAATGTCACAGTATAGATAGTAGCCCCTGAGACTCTGTCCGGTGTTCGGAAAGAAAAGCCGAAGAGAGGATCAAATAATTCTCGCAGGAGACCAACCTGACATGTATATATGAATAAGCAGGCGTCGCTGCTGGCTGCAACTTCTCATGCTGTTGAGGTCTCCAGACTGAAGCAGAGTCTGGAGCGGACCAAGGAAGAGCTCGGCCGTGTGAAGAAACAACTGGAAGACAATCAAGGTATGCAATAATGCAATAACCTTGTCCATATTCAGGAAAGATGAATGATTTGTACTGACTAAAGTACCATGAAATTTATTAGGAGTGGCGATCGAGGTGGAGACCCTCAAGAAGGCGCTGGCCAAGGCCGAGGAGAGAGCGGCCAAGGAAAAAGCCGCCCGTGAAAAGCATGAGGCCAGGGTCGTTGAGGTCCAGCAGGAGCTCCAGGACGCCGTGAAGAAATGCGAGTCCTTGGAGCGCAACATTGCGGATCAAGAGAACGAACTTACCAAGGCTCGCCAAAGCGCACACGATGCCTGGGTTGAAGCCCAGGGCGCCCTCCAGGAAGTCCAGGAGGCCAAAAAAATCGCAGCGGGTAAGGCCTTTATTATGCAGAGCAAATATGTGAAGAAAAGGTTCCTCTTACTGACCCGGATTTGGAGTTCTCCAGGGGCGTTTGCGGATCAGCCGCGCAACATTTCAGATGCTGCGGAGTTCTTCCGAGCCGAAGAGGGGAGCTCCACGGATAAGCTGTTTTGGTCGCAATACCTTGCACCAGAACATCCGGTGCCCTTTAGCGACCAGCTAAAGCTGGTCGAACTGCATAGGGTGGCCTAACTAGCCATGAAGGATTTAATAATCTGGCTATGGCCTGCCGAAGCCATACCCAGCAGCTACTTCAGACTCGTGAAGCGACTGGTCAATGCCTGCCCTCGGCTTGATGCCATCAAGCGGTCGGTCTGCATCGAAGGCGCGCGAATGACCTTCGCCCAAGTCAAGATGCAGCGGGCGAAGATGGACGCCGCGAAGCTTGCGACCGAGGGACCACCCGAGGGCAATGAGAACCGCACACCCAAGCTGTATTTTGAAAATGTCCTGAAGGGATCCCGCATTGTAGCGGAGCAATGTACGAAGGATATTACCTTTGAATGAATACATTCATGTTATCCTGTCCTGTTCCATGAAACAGAATCATTATGTAATATAATGCATGTTGCTTCAAAATTTTACCTCCTGTGCGGCCGTTCTGTTAAATCTGAGAGTTGGCCAGTCATCGGCTTCGGCCCCCATGTAGGAAGTACGGGGGTGTTCGGGATGAATCTAAACACTCTTTACTCTAGAGTTTGGTCCTTAAAGGAGGTGTTTAGCGCAACGAACCAGGCAATCGGACTATGTGGCTTTATCACCCTCACTTAGCCATAGGAGTTTGACAATAAAAATTTAGGCGCAACCCCTATTATTTGGACTTGGGGTACTGTAAACACCTCATCGGATAAAAATCGATTCGTCGCATAATGCGGAAAAAATCACAAAAGATTTGTGACCTCTCAAACAGCTGACCGGCTCACGCCACATCATGACAGTCACTTTTAGGCTTTCTCTACTGAGGTGTTCATCTGGAATAACCAGGACACAATTGTAGTAGTTCTCCCTTTACTACCCTAGCCGATATAGTGGAACATAAGGTAGTAAGCACAGGAGCCGTGCAACTCAACTATTGACCAAAGACATGATTCGGAGCCAATGCATATAATGATATAAGTTTGGGGTGCTGAACTATATTGTAAAAAAAGTGTTCAGACTTTGTTGCCGTATTGTGGGGCATAATGAAGCCCCTGGCGAATTGAAAGCGTACCAAAGTGTATGGGTGAAATAAAAATGAAAAAGCAAGTTAATGTCACATTCGGTATAAACCAAAAATTTTCTGTATTCAACAGGCGACGGGGAGGTATACCTCTCCGGCTCTCCCTGCGAGGAGGAGGAGGAGGCGGACGGTTGTCCCGCTACTCCACAGCTCGTGGGCGGCCATCTTGGTCGCGCTCAATGGTGAGGCGCGTCCGACTGCGGCTAGCAGACGACTCTTTGTCTCTTCAGTCGCGGGCGCCGCCGACTGTCAGCGTCCGGGAGGTCGCGCCTTGCTCTCGGCCGGGGAAGGGGGGAGGATTCTCGGCGCGTGCACCGGCTTCTTGCTGCGTGGCAGCCACGTTGATGAGCTGTTGAACGCGCTCCGTCATGCAGCATCGCTCGTCACCCTCCAGGTGGTCTAGCTCGTCAGCTGCCATCTGGGCAGCACATATGTTCTTGATGGGCGTGGCGTAGACTGGGCGGTTGGTCCCCAACATGTTGGCGATGGCCACGCCGCGCTGTCGGACGGTGCCCACGTGGCTAGGCTCGCCAGCAGCCGGCGTGCCACAGACAACGCGATCAACCTCGCGCTGATAGGCCTCGGTGAGGCATTTCATAGAGGGCAACTTCTTGCCGCTCTCGACCAGTGCGATGCGGCAGGCTTCCAGCGTCTCGGCGTTGGCGTCGCCCGCGATGGGTACAGATAGGTCCCGCATTGCCGCCTGCAGCGGGTCTTGGGTGTCCCCATCGGAGGCTCCATCGTGGCTGATGACGAGCACCTCGGTGACGGTGCTGCTGCCGCTGTCCGCACGGGGGAGCGGGTCGTCGATGACCACCACGTTGGTGGGGAAGGCGTCGAAGGATACCATGTCGGAGTCGACAAGAATCGGGTCGGTGGAGCCGATCGACTCCAGGTCGGAGGCGGGCTCGTTGGCGATGTCGAGCTTGCCAAGGAGGTCGATGAGGCAGCTCTTGGAGCTGGCTGCGCCCGCGCCTGGCGCGGGCTCGTCGGAGAGGCGAATCTCACCGTTGAGATCAGCGAGGCAGCTCGCCGCACATGCGACTTCTGCGCCATGTAGCACGTCGGTGCAAACTCCATCGGGCGTGCCGGGCTGGTTGCGCTCGCCAGGGAGGAACAAGGTTTCGGTCCAAAACAGATCTCCGGACGACGATGCACCTAGCCCACGATGGGTGCCAAATGTCGGGGTTTGATGCGACATATGCCAAGGGATGTATTATCATGATGAGAGCTAGTAAGACATCGCTGGTGCCTAGAAACGGGATAAGGCGTAAACATATGCCAAGGGATATATTACAAAAACAATATTAAGCTAATGGATAAGGAACGAGGGAGTATGCGGTGAAGCAGAGAATTTTTTTTAGAAAAAGGATAGGGTGGCGACGTGGCACAATGAAAATGCCTCGTTTCAACGATGATCGAACGACCAGCGCACGACCGTCCGAAGTTTCGGCCGGCGCGCCGGGTGTAAAGGTTTTCCATTTTGCATGTGTATAAAAGGGTTCGTCCTATTTCCACTCGCAAGAAAAAGGGTTCGTCCTATTTTGAGGAAAAAAATCTCTGGCGAAACCTCCCCATACCGGTCCAAATTCACCACCGAATCTGGAGTCAACCGCGACCAGAGCACTTGCGCGCTAGCGGGTGCGCGGCCGCCCAAGCCTCCTCCTCCGGGTCCCGTTCCGACCTGCGAAACTTCCAATTCCTCCTCCTCCTCGGCCTCCTCGTCCCCTCCGCGCCGCGCGTGCGTCGACGGAAGCGCCCCAACTCCACAGGCCACAGAGATCTCGACCGAGGCGCGGCCTCCAGATCCCGATCCCACCCGGACCCCCCCGCCGCGGCCGATGCGATCCGCGCCGGCTCCGCGCCGCATGACTCGACAGCGGACCGGCTGACGCCCCACCTCTGCTCCCGCGCCGCGCCGGAATTTCGCCCGCTCGAATTTCGATGGGATCCCTCGGACTCGCAGCGCTCACGGCGCTCCTCCTGGCCTTCGCCCTGCTCCCGGACCCCGCGGCGGCTAGGGTTTTGCAGGGCAAGAAGCCCGGCTCCGGCGAGGTGAGGATTGCTGATTGCGCTTGTTTGAGTTAGCTATAGCTTGTATTGTCTTGTCGAACGGGTTGGCGTCCTTCGGAGAATATGGACGAGCTTTGATTTAGTGGTTGTCTTGATCTCTTCTCCAGGGAGCGCCTGTGCCTAACGTAGCTACAGGTGGATCTGAGAAGAGCGCCGCCTCGAAAGAACTGGGACAATCATCAACTCCGGTGGGGAATCCTGAGACAGGTAAACAGCACCAGAAAACACCACCGGCGGAAACAACGCAAACACCGCCACCGCCCGAAACAACGCAAACGCCACCACCGCCGGAAACAACACAAACACCAAAGGATTCTCCACCGCCACCATCAGGTGTGCCAGAGAGTAAGGGGCAGAAAGGGGCTGAAGCAGAGGTCTCTGCACAGCCGGTGCCAGCGAAGAATGGGCACAACGAGAGCCCCCCTCCTGGAAGCCCTAAATCAACTGGAGGAGGTTCAGGAAACAAGAAGCCCGCAACTGAATCAAAAGAGGTGGCTGAGGAGTGTAAGGATCCAGTAGACACATGTTCAATTGAAGGGTTGTCTGCTTGCCTTCAGGTGTCTAAGACAGGTAACATTACTAGTCATGTCGAAACTTGAAGCTTCAAGTCACTGACTTACTTTATTCCTAAATATAGTTGTTTCCGGCTCCAATCTCCATGTCACCTAGTGTGATGAATGATGATGCATAAAGGTTTCTTGTAACTTGGACATTGATGCTTCAGTCATTCTTATGAGCGTTGGCTTGAGCTGTAGCTAGTGTTTAAGATTAACCCTGGACATTGGCCTTCAAGTGCAAAGACAGAGGGAACCTCTGCAAATCAAATTTTACTGAGAACATAGAAAGTTGTCGAAACTCATTCCATGTGCTTTTATCTAGAACAGATAACTACTTTGACACCGAAGTGTATGGAATCCACATACCGCTTAAGTAATACTGACATTTCTTTTGGTACTGTACAATTTTTATCTTCTTAATGCATTGTCCATGTTGAATCTTAAGTGGCATGGCCTTCCTTGTTATGATTCTGTAACTATAGTCCATTTGGAAATATAGTGAGACGGTGAAGTACTGACGAGGTATATTGTGCTTGAAGGAGTTTTTTTTTTTGCTGCGTAATAGATCAGAGGGCTTCGTTTAATACTCCCTCCATTTCTAAATATAAGTCTTTTTAGAGATTTCAATACAAACTACATATGGATGTATATAGACATATTTTGGAGTGTAGATTCACTCATTTTGCTCCGTATGTAGTTCCTTATTGGAATCTCTAAAAATACTTATATTTAGGAACGAGGGAGTACCAAGTAACTATGTACATCTGCTAGTGGCTTAGTGCCTTTAGTGGACAGTCACGTCAGGGCATACTGGTTACCTTTTAGTGAATTCAATATTTATGTACAGGTTAAGCATCTCCAGAGAATAACATCTGGTACTTTGACAAACAATTTGGTTTGCGCATGGTAGCATTCCTCCTAGCTTCATAGTATGGTCTATCTAGCTTGGCTTTTACTTGAATGAATCTGACGAAGCTTTATGTTTGTTTTCTCACAGTTATAAACTGGTTTACATCATACTATGGACTATCTATTATGACCTTCAATGCCTTAAGTCTTGAGAAAGCTTCATGTTTATTTTTCTCGCAGCTTCAAGTGGACAATTTTTTATAGTCCAGAATACAGGGCAGAATACCGTAACCGTTGACGTCAAAACAACATCAGATATAAGTATAACGGAGACGTTGCCACCTCTCAGCAAGGGTGAATCTAAAAGGGTATGCAACTTTCATTAGTTTAACAAGTAGTATCTGTTATCTTTTTGGTGCGCTGGTGGTTCAGCCAATTTAACTGTTATTCTTTATTTGCCAGGTTAACATAAGCTGTAGCAGTCCAAATGGTGGAGAGGTTACGCTAAATGTTGGGACTAAGCATTGTGTCTTGCACATCAGGCAGCCAGTTTATGATTGGCAACAACAATTTCAACAGCTTACATCTTATGCAACGACTGTGAAGCCAATCTATGGAGCCTATTTAGGTGTTTTCACGCTTGTCTTGGTTGGGGCCATCTTTGCTTGTTGCAAGTTTGCAGGGACAAAGCGCGATGGTGGGGTCCCATATCAGCAGCTTGAGATGGGATCTCAGGCTCCTGACTCATCAGGTGCAAACAACACTACAAGCACAGGAGATGGCTGGGAAGATGGATGGGATGATGACTGGGATGACGAGGAAACACCTGCAAAACCTTCAGAAAAAGGGCCTGCTGGAAGCATCTCGGCAAATGGCCTTTTCCTGAGATCCCCAACCAATAGCAAGGACGGATGGGATGTAGATTGGGATGACTAAGCGACAACATAATGTTGAAGGACTTGTCCTTTCTTGTGAAACGAGAGAAGATAAATTCATCTGAATGGCTCGCAGCAAATACAGTATCCAACCTTAACCAGAAACCCGAAGGATCCATGCTTGACAAGGTGATCCTTATCCTGGAATATCAAGGGCTTGCTTGTATTAGTACGGTTTGTACAATAGTGTTCCACTAGTAATTTTGTTTACGAGCTGATCCACGAACTAGTGGTACACATTGCGCTTTTTTGGCTGTAATACCATAGCTCTAGTTACATGACCAAACACACCCTCGCTATTCTTTTGGAGAGTACATCATTCTTTTTTCCCCATAGCAGTTATTGTGTTGCGAGTCCTGAATTCTAAACCACAATGTGTTCTGTGTTCTAGTATTACTCACTGATTCTGTGCAGTGTAGTGTGTACGTTTGGGCAGCTAAGTTGAAACCCTTAATGGTTGCCATTAACGCGCGTCACACATGCTTCATAGACATAGTGGTTGGGGCGCACCCATGGTGCGCCGCCTGAGCGGAAGCTGGACGGTGCCCCTTCCACTGTCATATTTGTACCAAGTAGTGTGCTTTGTTATCACGTAATGTTGCTGTGAAAAAACTGATGTTTATAATAGAAGAAACCAGCAGAAATGCAACACATCTAGATTTCTATAATATGTATTGAAGCATCATGTAAGAAAGAAACTGAAATGTCATGCCAGGTTAATAGCATCGGCATGATCATCTTGCTGTTTGGCAAAATAAGATGCAACAATATAAATTGTGACGCAGCATCTTGCTGTTTGGCAGAATAAGATACAACAATATAAATTGTGCCTGCGTCGGCCCCGGCAGCAGCGGGCCAGGCCCTTGATGCCTCCCTCCAACCGTGTGGCCGAAAACGAGATGAGTGCACTTGCCTAGTCGCCATGCGCTTCACCACCCGGTGCGCGTCGACGATGACTCGCCACATCCTTGCCGGCCTATACATACAAGACAACAACGAGAAACATCGATCAAACACCTGCGGCATCAGTGTTCTTGGGGTTATCGATCAAGCACACTATAATACAAACACGTACATTCAGATGAGCTCCGTGAGCTGCAAGGTCGCCGCAAACGGCGACTACCTCTGGGTCACAGCGTAGACGGAGGCGAGGGAGATGTTGAGCTTGGTCCGGAGGTCCTTCATCGCAGCCCTGGTCCTCTCGATGCCGAACAGCTCTGCGTCGTTGGCATCCTGGCTCCTCAGCTGTGCGCACTTCTCATACGGCAGCTGAACACGCTTCCTTGGCTGCAAATGTGTTCCATTTCATATCTTTGACTTGACTGGTTCTCAACTTCTAATGATTATACAAATTCTTGGAGAAGGGAGTGTGCTCGATCGAACGTACCTTGACTTTAGGCTCCCCTTGTGGCTCTGGAAGAGCTTGAATGGCTCCGGCTATGCTTCACGGACGCTGACTTGCTTGTCATCGTCGCCACCCTCAATGCCCCGTCTCGGATCAGTTGGTTGACATGTCAGTTGGTTGACATGTCTATGTACAAGATAGAAATGATCAATGCTACAGTCTACCTTCTACTTATATTCCATGAATCTGTTTTGCCAAATCAGGTATCAAAAGCATTAATCCCTAATTTTAGCCACCTCATTTTGTTTCAGAGCTTCTATAGGAAAGAGCCAACACTTGGCAGCAAAAAGAAATATTGGTCAAGATAGAAAACCTGCATCCAGTTCTTCTTTGCTGCAAGGACTTCCTTCAGCAAACATCAATCCATCAAGGGTTCCATTTACAATTCAACTTTTTTTTGCTTCTGAAAACAGTTGGCATTCCTACATAAAGGAACCTTAATAGAAGTATCTAATACTTAATGCCAAATAGTACAGTTGTTGGAGAAATGAAAGGAAAAGGGAACAAACTTAGAACTGAAGCATATTTGAAACATATTGATAAGAAATAATTATTGAATAATTTTTACGACCTGATGTAGGGTCATGGGCTTGTTGGTGGATGGAAGATGGCACAAGGGAAGCTGCTCGCTGTATAAACTACACAATAAGCAAAATCAACCTACACATACTTATACAATAGTAGGGGTAAATCAAAATACACAGGTTTAAAGGAAAGCCCACTGATGTTAAATAATTGGTCAAAAATCTATTTTCCTGTGATGACATTATGTACTTGCACATTACTCTGTTATGATAGTGTGCATCTTCAGGCATACAGGTATGACATGTTCCAAGGCCAAAGTAGCAATCATCTACGATGACAAATAGATCAAAGAATATTCACATTCACACCTAAATCGACAATTTAATTTTTAGGCACTCCTAAGATGCATGTTCAGTAGCATTTGCTTTTGAAACATAAATATAAAGGAGACAAAAAAAACTAGATTACACAGAAACACAAAACCAGGATAAATATCTAAAACATGAGCTTAGTTACAAGCATGCATCGAGAACAATTTCATATCTGCATTTAGTGCAGACAAAAGTTTGGGTTAACACATCAAGCGGCCTCAAAGGTGTCGTACTGTTGGAGATGTCCTCAAGTTGTAGATGTTGTACCGGTCGGGAAATCTCCGCTTTGCGATCAGGATGCTTCGTATGGTTTAAAGCGATTGATAATGTTGTCAGCCATTTGTTTGTACTCATATACTTGAAATCAACCAAAGCTTATATCTTCCTGTGAACTAACACTACAAGAAATATGTCAACTTGTGACCTTCTGTCAGTGACCCTGAAAGAATTGGTCATAAATCTACGGCCATTTGAGACCAATTGGTAAAAAACTGTTTGGGAGGCTTCAAACCCTAAACCATAATGACCATTTTGGTCAGAAAGGTCATAATTTCCTTACACGAAATGTTCATAAAGCAGACAACCCTGGTTCGTGCCTCATTTCTAGCAAATTACGACCAATATGAATGGTCATTACACTTGAGTTTTAATGCAATTGTATGATTAGGCAACCACCTCATCAGTCTCACCTATTGGAGTGCTTAGTTGTCATTTTCGCTTACATGTGTATATTCAACAGAGCTCACTTATAGCAGGGACCCACTTGACAGGTGGGACCAAGCCCTAAATTTATTAATAAAAAATATGCGTGAGGGGGGACTCAAACCCATGACCTCGCGCTGGTTTAACTTCTTTGCTACCGTTGGGCTAGAGAGGGACTGTTGTCTCTGTGTCGAAACATTGCTTTATGTAAATAAAGAAATGGCTATATCGTATCAAACATAGCTCACTAACCTGGTGGGACCTATTGGCAACATCAAACAGAGATCACACACTGACAGGTGGGACCCATTTGACAGCAGAAGAAAACACAATGACAAGCGGGACCGAGCGCCAAGTTCGTTGGGTAAATTTTTTTCCCGAGCGGGGACTCGAACCCACGACCACTGAGCTGTAGCTACTGGTTCACTACCACTAGGCTTCGGCTGTCTCTTACCAAATCTAAGTCATTGACAAGTGGGACCTATTCCTAGGATCGGACAGAGCCAACACTTAGCCAAACTTTCTAGGTCTTCCACAACGGTGGGGGCGACGGCGGGGACAACCGGCGGGGGCGGTGGCCGCCAGCGGAAGCAACCGGATGGGGCGGGGTGGCGACCGACGGTGGTGGTACCGGGGCCGCTCGCCCCGATCACAACAGGAACAACGACCTCGCTGCTCGCCTCACCCATGAAAGGAACGGCGACCTCGCCCACACATGGGGGACTCGCCGCCGCCGAGCATGGGGGAGTCACCGCCGCCGCAAGCAGACCTCGCCCATGTATGCACCCCTCTCCTCTCCCCCCTCTCCCCCTCTTCTCTCTGTTGATCTAGATTTGATGTAGATTTGTTAGGGGAATCTCCACACACTGATTTGATGTAGGTTTGTTGTAAACTTGGAAAAATCCGTTGATAATGTCATTGATGAATTTGGTAGAAATTGTTAATAAAATTTCTGTTGATGAAATTGTTAGGAGAACTGATGTTGATGAAATTGTTAAGAATTGTTTTGGAATTCGGTCAATTGTTAGCGGTGAATTATGTTGTTAGCAATCAATAGAACAGAGCTCAAATTGGTTTTTCCCTGAAACATGATCCTTCTAAATTCCTGATATATTTTGTCCATGAGTAAATAATGAATGCTGAGTAAACAGGATCCTGATCCATTCGAACTCATTTTATTGCTCCCATGTGAAATCAGTAAACCATGTGAACTGGACTAAAGTAGTGAGAAATTGGAAATAGCTGAATGTTATGATTAGGCAGTTAGCATATAAAGTTGGGTGCCATTAATGCCATCCATTTTCATTAATTAATGTTGATGCACTTAGATTGATTTGCTAAGTTGCAACAATTGTTGTCTTTGGCAGATGGACAGAAGCTGGATTAGAAAAGGAGTTAGATGGTTTTTGAAAGAACATATGAAAGTAGTTGATGAATTCATGCAATTTGTTTGGGCAAATTTTGCCAAGGATGCTGTCATTCTTTTCCCATGCTGCAAATGCCTCAATCGTTCAAGAATAGCTCAAGGAAGAGTGGAAGATCATCTGCTTCTTAATGGGATGGCCAGCACAGATGATAGATGGATATATCATGGAGAACCTTTAGACGAACAACGTCAACATATTGAAGCTGATACACAGGCCCCTCATATGATGGGTGGTGGTGATGCTGGCATTGATTTTATGGAAATGATTTTGCGAGAGAATGCTGGTTTGGAGGAAGAGGATGGTTGAAGATGATAGGATTCCTGACCTATTGAAGGATCTGTACAATGCTGAAGTTCGTGCTAATGGACAAAAGTCAATGTTTGTTGAGGTGTTCGAGGAGGTGAAGCGCGCAACTCGTGAAGGGGGTAAATTTTCAAGATTTACCTTCACCGTGAAGTTACTCCACATCATGTATTTCTATCAGATTAGCAATGCTACATTCAATGCAATGCTCCGCCTTTTGACCTTGCAATTCCCTGAAAGCTGTGTTCCCAGGTCTTATGATCAAGCATTGAGCATAATCCGCAGGTTGGGGCTAGGTTATGTTTCAATACATGTGTGCCCAAATAACTGTGTCTTGTTTCAGAAGGATTTAGCGAAGCATGACAACTGTCTAAAATGCAATGCCTCTAGGTGGAAAGATGCTGATGGGAAGAAGTCAATACCGGAGAAGGTACCGAGGCACTTTCCGTTGATACCAAGGCTGCAACGGATGTTTATCTCTAAGAAATCATCACTGGAGGTACAATGGCACAAGCTGAAGCGGCAACCTATAGACAATGAGCTGAGCCATCCATCGTACGGAGAGGCATGGAAAGAATTTGATAGTAAACATGGAGATTTTGCTGTAGATCCAAGGAACATAAAACTCTGCATTGCCATAGATGGCTTTAATCTGTTTGGGAACATGAGCACGTCTTATAGCATGTGTCCCATTTTTTTGGTGCCGTACAACCTGCCACCATGGGCATGCATCGATCTGTCCAACTTCATGATGTCATTGCTTATCCCGGGTCCAGAGTCTCCAGGAAAGGATTTTGATGCCTTTAATTTATGGAGCCCCTCGTCGAAGAACCGCTCCAACTCTAGACTGGTGTACCTACATACGATGCCTTGAGTCTGGAAGAAACATTCAATCTACGTGCTGCAGTCATATGGTCCATCCATGATTTCTCGGCGCTGCACACTCTGTCTGGGAGGATCACAACGGGTTATGAGTCATGTGTCCATTGTGACAAAGTCCCTTGCTCAAAGAGAATAAGGTGCAAGATCTGCGATATTGGGCATCACCGCTTTCTTCCCTGAAACCATCGCTAGCGAAGAAGCAAATATTTTAATGGTGAGAATGAAACCCGTGACAAGCCAGCTAAATTCACTAAAGAAGAGCTGGAGCAGTGATACGTATCCAATGTATCTATAATTTTTGATTGTTCCATTCTATTATATTATCTGTTTTGGATGTTTTATATGCATCAATATGCTATTTATGTTATTTTTGGGACTAATCTATTAACCTAGAGCCCAGTGCCAGTTTCTATTTTTTCCTTGTTTTTGAGCTTCGCAGGAAAGGAATACCAAACGGAGTCCAAACAGAATAAAACCTTCGCGATGATTTTTTTGGACCAGAAGACACCTAGGAGACTTGGAGATCAAGCCGGAAGATCCATGAGGCGGCCACAAGGGGTAGGGCGTGCCTAGGGGGGTAGGGCATGTTCCCCTGCCTTGTAGGCCCCCCGTGACTCCACCGACCTACTTCTTCATCCTATATATTCACATATATCCCCAAACTACCAGAAGCATCCACGAAAACACTTTTTCACCGCTACAACCTTCTGTTCTCGTGAGATCCCATCTAGAGGCCTTTTCCGGCATCTTGCCAGAGAGGGATTCGATCACGGAGGGCTTCTACATTAACTCTATTGCCCTTCCTATGAAGCGTGAGTAGTTTACCTCAGACCTACGGATTCATAGCTAGTAGCTAGATGGCTTCTTCTTCTCTCTTTGATTCTCAATACCATGTTCTCCTCGATGTTCTTGGAGATCTATCAGATGTAATCTTCTTCTATGGTGTGTTTGTCGAGATCTGATGAATTGTGGATTTATGATCAGCTTGTCTATGAATATTATTTGAATATTTCCTGAATTCTTATATGCATGATTTGATACCTTTGTAATTCTCTTCGAACTATCGGTTTAGTTTGGCTAACTAGATTGGTTTTGCTTGCAATGGGAGAAGTGCTTAGCTTTGGGTTCAATCTTGCGGTGTCCTTTCCCAGTGACAGTAGGGTCAGTAAGGCACGTATTGTATTGTTGCCATCGAGGATAAAAAGATGGGGTTTACATCATATTGCTTGTGTTTATTCCTCTACATCATGTCATCTTACTTAATGCGTTACTCTGCTATTTATGAACTTAATCTCTAGATGCAGGCAGGAGTCGGTCGATGTGTGGAGTAATAGTAGTAGATGCAGGCAGGAGTCGGTCTACTTGACATGGACGTGATGCCTATATTTCATAACCATTGCCATAGATATCGTCCTAAGTTTGCGCTTTTCTATCAATTGCTCGACAGTAATTTGTTCACCCACCGTATTATTTGCTATCTTTAGAGAAGCCTCTAGTGAAACATATGCCCCCAGGTCTATTTTCCATCATATAAGTTTCCGATCTACTATTTTCCATCATATTAGTTTTCGATCTACTATTTTGCAATCTTTTACTTTCTGATCTATAAACCAAAAATACCAAAAATGTTTACTTTATCTTTTGTTTAGTTTCATCTATCTCTATTAGATCTCACTTTTGCAAGTGACCGTGAAGGGATTGACAACTCCTTTATCGCGTTGGGTGCAAGTTGTTTGATTGTTTGTGCAGGTATTGGTGATTTGTGCATTGTATCCTACTGGATTGATACCTTGGTTCTCTAACTGAGGGAAATACTTATCTCTACTTTGCAGCATCACCCTTTCCTCTTTAAGGGAAAAACCAACGCAAGCTCAAGAAGTAGCAGGAAGAATTTCTGGCGCCGTTGCCGGGGAGGTCTATGTCAAGCCTACCAGTACCCATCATAAAACTCTCATCTCTTGCATTACATTATTCTCCATTTGCCTCTCGTTTTCCTCTCCCCCACTTCTATAACAATTTTCGAAAAGATTTGCCTTTTTATTTGCCTTCTTTTTGTTTGTCCTTTATGTCTTACTTGGTTTGTTTGCTTGCTTGCTTGGCATAATTGTGTATTTATTGAAATTCGGAAACAAAAAGTTTATGGATCCTCATCCACTTGCTAATCTTTTTAAGAGATCCAATTATTATGAACCAACTGCTAGTGATTTGAGTGCACTAGATTATCTTTATGAGGTTTTGCTTGAAATTCGTGAATCTGAAAATTGTGATGAATTGTTGAAAGAGGAAAATTATAAAGTGATTTACGATAGCTCCTTGTGTGAAAAGCATGATTGCAATGATGTTATTATAAATTCTATGAATGTAAATTGTGTTAATAATATGCAAAACCCTAAGCTTGGGGATGCTAGTTTTCCTATGTCCATTACTTGTTGCACTGGTCATGATTGGGGTGATTCTTCTTATGATCTTGAAAATTTATTTAAGCCCCGTGATGAATATGAGATTGATAATAATGTTTGCAATAATATTGAAAGTGGGCTTGGAAGAGTGTCAACTTTAGATCCCACATATTTGGAGAATGTTTAATCTTATGAAATTTTTGATAAAAGTGGGTTTGAAGAGGTCATTTAGTTAATGTTAATCCCACTATCTTGGAAGAGTGTCAACTTAGCATGCATGTGGATCGTGTTGAGAATATGTTATGTGATAGCTATATTGTTAAATTTTCTTATGATCCTATATGAAATTATTATGAGAGAGGGAAATATGGTTGTAGAAATTTTCATGTTACTAAATTACCTCTCTTCGTGCTGAGATTGCTATCATCTCTTTATTCTTCCTTGCATATGCTAGTTTTTGCTTGCCTTGATAATTTATTTGTTTATAAAATGCTTATGCATAGGAAGTATGTTAGACTTAGATGTGTTTGTCATGTGTTTTATCACTACAAAAAAATACACTTCCGTGATGATACGTGTTTGTCACAGTAGGTCATGTCGGGGTTCTAAGTCTGACAGTAGTGTAGGGGGGTACTAAAGGAGAGGCAAGATCCTAGCTATGGAGTAGTTGTACACGCAAGAGTTTTACGAGTTCAGGCCCTTCTCGGAGGAAGTAACAGCCCTACATCTTGGTGCCCGGAGGCGGTCGACTGGATTATATGTGTGAGAGTTACAGGGGTGCGAACCCTTCTGCCTGTGGAGGGGGGTGGCTTATATAGAGTGCGCCAGGACCCCAGCCAGCCCACGTAGCGAAGGGTTCAATGTACATAAAGACCTGGCGTTACTGGTAACATCTTACATAAAGTGATATCATGGCCATAAAGACTACTTAAAAACTGATCATTTGGATGCAGAGTGACCCTAGATCTCCTGGTGGTCGAGTGAGTCTTCATGGTCGAGTGTCTTCGAGTCCGTCGAGTGGAATCCTTCCAGGTCGACTGAAAGACAGTTTCTTCTAGAGATGTCCTTGGGGAGGGTACCTTGGACAGGTCCATGACCCTACCCTAGGTACATGGCTTCATCATTAGCCCCCGAATGGATCGAGGTTTGAGTGAGGAAGGAGTTGAGAATTCTTCCGACCTGCTTTTCGTGCTGCGAGAGCGTCTTACTCTGAATCAATGACTTTTTAGTGATGGCGTCAACTTCTCTTTCAGTCGCCTTGATCCATTCTTTGTATCTGCCGAGTGAACTTTACGAACTTGGAGATTTTCGGGCGATGGATCGGAGGAAATCTGCTGTCGGATAGGTTGCTTTGCTATCCGCGGATTTGACGGGATCTGAATTTCGGGAAGCGCGCGAAGCGGAGGAGGCCGCAGTACTCGAACGGGATAAGGAAAAGACGCCTCGATCTCCGTGACATCCTTTTCGCCACGTATCGCGCGCGTGCCTGTCGCGCAATTTGACAGGATCGTCCGGGCCTACCAGTCAGCCACTCGAAAGAGACTTCATATAAGGCGCCGGACGGGTTTTTTTAGAACAGTGCGCCCTCATTCCCCTCTCCCTCTTCCTCAAACTCGCCCGCTGCGCTCGCTTCCGCCTCCGCCCTGCTGCTCCTTGCGCGCCTCGCCGGCGATGATGGTGAAGGAAAAGACGGCAGCTTTGGAGCGGGCGAAGAAGGCGACGACGAAGGTGAAGGGGAGAGCGACTAGTCGGGGCGGATCCTCGTCGCGGTCCGGCCTGCCGCAAGGCTGGATCCAGGGAGACTGGATCCGCTCGACCATCACCCAGGAGGACCTCGACGACCTGGCCAACGAAGGACTGATCCCCCATGGGCCAGCAAGGCTTCCGGGGAGAGAGTGGCAGCCGCAGCCTCAGGAGGGTGAGTGCATCCTCTTAGCCACCCATGTAGATCGTGGTTTTTCTCTGCCGCCGAATCTTTTCTTTCGAGGGTTTCTGAACTTCTTTGGGGCACAATTCCATCACTTCACACCCAACTCCATTGCCTACCTCGCCGCTTTCGTGTCTTTGTGCGAAAACTTCTTGGGTTGTCGGCCGCACTGGGGCCTTTTCAAACACATTTTCACCTATCGCTCTCAGACGGTGAAAAAGGCTAGCCCGAGTGACGAGAGAACCCAAGTAATCCAGATGTGTGGGGGTCTTGGAGTTCAGATGAGGAGTAAGAGTGCCTTTCCGGCCATGACCCTTCCCGAGTCAGTTCGAGGGTGGCAGTCGACCTGGTTCTACTGCCAAGACCAGTCGACGCCAGGGCAGTCGACTGTCCTCCCCCTGTTCTCCATGGACCGAGTGAACAAGCCATCTTCTCTGAAGGTGCTTCCAGAGGAGAAGGCTCAGGTTAGGATGTTGGTGGAGCGCGTGGTCCAGCTCATTCGCGACGGAGTGACGGGCATGGATCGTCTAGAGGTTTTCCTTCGACGGCGCATTCAGCCACTTCAATATCGGGGCCATCCGATGTGGTTGTACTCTGGTACTGAAGACACCACTCAGGTCCACCCGGAGGAGGTCGAGATGCCACTCTGGAGAGGTGGATGACCGCCATCACAGGGAACAAAGATAAACCTCATGGAGCCAGGAGGATCCCGCCACTCGACCAGTCCTACGAACCAGACAAGGTCTGACCACATTTCTCTGACTGTGACTCTGTTTTCTTCATTCCGTTTTGCTGCAATTCGGTCGACTGACCTTTATCTTGTTTGTTGTCTTCCAGATCACTACCGAGATGTACTCGATGCCCAACGGGGCGCAAGAACCGACCGAAGAAGAAGAAGGAAGTGGAGGTGAAAGCCAGGAGGAGCGGGAGTCGGACGGCGACGAGGGTGAAGAAGATGTTGGCTCTGATGAGGTAGAGGAGGAGGAAGAGGAGGAGGTAGTCGAGCCTCCTCGTACTGAAATACAGTCCAAGCTCGCCCATGATCCCGAAGTCAAGCATGGCAAGGGAGCCGTGCCTGTTGGGCAGTCGACAAAACGCCCTCGGACGACTTCTCCGGCGCTGACTGAGAAAGCGTCGAAGCAACCCCGAGCGGCACCGACAAAACCGGCGAAGGCCCTACCAAAGATGAGGATGGAGATTCCGACTGTTTCTGGGTAATGGCATAACTCATGTTTTCTCTTTCAACATGGATATATTCTTGGTCGACCCGATCACTGACCGAATGATTTCTGAAATCGCAGTGCTGCTACTTCTGAGACCTCAGCCAGGCATGAAGATCAAGAAATGGAGGATGCTTCCACTTCTAATCTGGGTATGATCTGTGCAGTTTCACTTTCGGTCGACCGGATCTTCATTTTTAACTTTGAACCTTTTCTGTAGCTCCACCTAGCATTATCATTGATCTCCCTGACGATGACGATGAGGAGCCACTGAGGCAAAGGAGGAACAGGAAAGCGTCTGCTCGCAAGACTGCTCAGGCTGCGCCAGCACCTGAGACATTGGTTCCGGAGGGAGGCAACGTTGCTCGGGCTACCGTGTCCTTTGCGGTGCCGTTGACGAGTGCCCGCCCTCCGTCGTCGAGTGCTGATCCACCTTCCCTCTTCTCCACACACCACGTCCCAGAGGACCAAGCAGGTGCTGCCAAGGAAGCCATACGCCAGGCGGGGGTCATGATGGAGCAGGTGAAGGCGATCCGAGACGCCAGCCAAGTAGCTTATGATGCAAGTTCAGCTCTTCACAGCAATGTCCAGGTTAGTTGACCATCGCCTGTTTTGTTAGGATATGATACCTGACAATTTTTCTTTCTAAAAATCTTAGTATTTGTCATACACCCACTGGGTGTGTCGATTGAAATGTCTGGATTAGTGGGGGCACGCTGAGTGCACCCACTGGGTGTAGTCCCCGAGACTACGGTGGACTGCTGGCAGTCGACTGTAGTCTTTATGTCTTGAACGTTTTGCTCTTTTACTTTCTTCACTCGATCTGGTCGAATGGAATCATGGAACCAGTGGGGGCACGCTGAGTGCACCCACTGGGTGTAGTCCCCGAGACCGTGGTCGACTGCTGGTAGTCGGCTATGGTCTGAAGAATACTTCGCTCTCTTTTTTTTGAAACTGTGTCTAACTGTTGGCATTTAGCTATGATTTATGATCATAACCTTTTTGTCTCTTTCGGTCGACTGATCGATTCGAGCCGGTAGAACCAGTGGGGGCACGCTGAGTGCACCCACTGGGTGTAGTCCCTGAGGCTACAGTTGAATATTTTGATTCGGCTGTAGTCTTTGAAATGCTACGATTTTTCTCTTAGTCACTCGGAAGTGACCTGTCTTTGATGTCTGTCGACTGATCTTTCGCAAAAATCTTACGAGATTGTGGCTCGTTATACTGAGTTGGAGAACAAGCATATCCATCTCGAACTTGATCTCAAGCTTGTCCAGGAGAACTTCACGAAGGCGAAGGAGGAGGCAAAAGGTATATTTGGTGAGAACCTTGACGACTACCCTTATTCTTTGTCCATTCCTGAGTCTGATCTCACTGTCATTTTGCAGATAAACTAAGGGATGCTCTGAAGAAGAAGGACCTTGACCTCGGCGAGGCGCAGAAAACGTCTTCGGACAAGACGAAACTCGCAGAAGAAAAGTTGGCTTCAATCAGCAAACTTGAAGAGGAGAATACCAATCTGAAAGCTACTCTCGACGCGGCCAACAAGGAGGTTAGCCGACTGAAGAATGAAAAGATAACCCTGAGTGACAAGGCTAGCGAACTGGTGGGAAAGAAGAACGCCTTAGAGGCTTATCTGGGAGGGCTCGCCAAGAAGTTATTCCTCATGCTCGAAGGTAACCCCTTATATCCGACTGGTAATCACTAACTTATTGTAGGAACATTAGCTTATCCTTGGATCGTATCCATAGAATTCTGCCAAAACTTTGAAGAGGAGACTAGTCGAGTGGAGACTGACTTGGATCCCATCAACTCTCCTGTGAAGGATGAAGCCGCCATGAACATGCTCCGTCTCGAGTCTCGCATTGCTGCTGTGGTAGACTATCTTGCGAGACTGAAGGTTGCAACATCGCGCATCGACACAACACTCTGGCCAGGAGAAACACTTCAGAACGACCTTGAGTCTCTGATGACTCGACTGAACGAAGTTCCAAGTCGAGTGCAAGAATGGAAGAAGTCTTCTGCCAGGTGTGGTGCCGCCGTTGCTCTGTCTCTGGTCCGTGTTCATTGCAAGGACGCGCGAGAGGACAAGCTGGCGTCTCTCAAGGTGGCCAATACCAAGAAGCATGACTTCCGATCTTTCATGGAGACCTTCATTGCTGCTGCCACTCAGATCGCAGATGGAATCGACCTGGACGAGTTCGTTGCGCCTTCCAGTCCTCCGTAGGAGGAGTAAAAAACCTCTATGCTTGATGCCTTAAATTTGCCTCGGAATGCCGAGCGGTTTTTGTAACCGATAAACTTTAATAGGCTTGGTGCCTGAGCACTTCTGGATCCGTAGGACGCTATCTAAACTTGGGTTTGCCGTTGAATATGTTTGCATTCGCCTTCGAACGATCATTGTCCTTCGTTTGGAATATATACTAGTGTTTGTGATGCACTTTTGCAGGTAGGGACGAAGCACAAATTGCAATCGACTTGTACCTCTTCATGCTTAGGCGAGCACTGGGCTGCAGCTAAGCCCCCGAGTGGGAGGTTTGTTCTCCACTCGGTAGGATTTTTAAAAACTTAGGCGAGCACTGGACTGCAGCTAACCCCCGAGTGGGAGGTTTGCTCTCCACTCGGTAGGACTTTCAAAAACTTAGGCGAGCACTGGGCTGCAGCTAAGCCCCCGAGTGGGAGGTTTGCTCTCCACTTGGTAGGATTTTCAAAAACTTAGGCGAGCACTGGGCTGCAGCTAAGCCCCCGAGTGGGAGGTTTTCTCTCCACTCGGTAGGATTTCAAAAACTTAGGCGAGCACTGGGCTGCAGCTAAGCCCCCGAGTGGGAGGTTTGCTCTCCACTCGGTAGGATTTTCAAAAACTTAGGCGAGCACTGGGCTGCAGCGAAGCCCCCGAGTGGGAGGTTTTCTCTCCATTCGGTGGGATTTTCAAAAACTTAGGCGAACACCGGGCTGCAGCGAAGCCCCCGAGTGGGAGGTTTGCTCTCCACTCGGTGGGATTTTCAAAAACTTAGGCAAGCACCGGGCTGCAGCTAAGCCTCCGAGTGGGAGGTTTTCTCTCCACTCGGTAGGATTTTTGTGGCGTACCTCTGAAGGAGAAGGTAGCAGTCGACCCGCGCTTCGTCCTCCTTGCGGGTCGCACGTTGCATTTGTGGCGTAGCTCAGAAGGAGAAGGTAGCAGTCGACCTGCGTTTCGTCCTCCTTGCGGAGCGCATGTTGTATTTGTGGCGTAGCTCGGAAGGAGAAGGTAGCAGTCGACCTGCGCTTCGTCCTCCTTGCGGAGCGCATGTTGTATTTGTACTTAGGCGAACACTAGGCTGCAGCTAAGCCCCCGAGTGGAAGGCTGGCTCACCACTCGGTAGGATTTTGTTTAAACTTGGGCGAGTACTTGGACTACAGCTAAGCCTCTGAGCGAAAGGCTGGCTTACCACTCGGTAGGATTTTGTTTAAACTTAGGCGTAACGGATTCGCAGCTAAGCCTCCGAGTGGAAGGCTGGCTTACCACTTGGTAGGATTTTGTTTAAACTTAGGCGAAATGGATTCGCAGCTAAGCCTCCGAGTGGAAGGCTGGCTTACCACTCGGTAGGATTTTGTTTAAACTTAGGCGAAACGGATTCGCAGCTAAGCCTCTGAGTGGGAGGCTGGCTCACCATTCGGTAAGGATTTTTTTTACAAACTTAGGTGAAACGGATTCGTAGCTAAGCCACCCACTGGGGGACTGCTTTATGTGGACAAAAGTAACAACAATCACTGGGAAAATTATAAAACTCTTGTCTTTGATAAATAAACTACAGAAGTACTTTTATTACAACTCATCCGAGTGAATACTTAAGTATAAAAGGGGCGGAGCAGATCTGCATTCCAAGCTCGTGGCTCGTCAATCTGGCGATCGACGTTGTAAAGACGGTATGCTCCATTGTGGAGAACTTTGGTAACAATGAAGGGGCCTTCCCAAGTAGGGGCGAGTTTGTGTGGCTTCTGTTGGTCCACTCCGAGGACCAAGTCTCCTTCTTGGAAGGCTTGGCTCTTCACATTTCTGGCGTAGAATCGGCACAAGTCTTGCTGATAGATGGTCGATCGGATCATGTCCATCTCTCTTTCTTCTTCCAAAAGGTTGACTGCGTCCTGCCGGGCTTGTTCTGCTTCGACTTCAGAGTAGAGCTCGACTCGCGGTGCATTGTGAAGCAGGTCACTTGGCAGAACCGCTTCAGCTCCGTAGACCAGAAAGAACGGAGTTCTCCCAGTCGACCGATTTGGAGTAGTCCTCAATCCCCAAAGAACTGATGGAAGTTCGTCGACCCACACGCCTACTGCGTGCTTGAGGTCACGCATCAACCGGTGTTTCAGTCCTTTGAGAATTAGGCCGTTCTCTCTTTCTGCTTGTCCATTCGACTGGGGGTGGGCGACTGAAGCGTAGTCGACTCATGTTCCTTGAGAAGCGCAGAAGGCTTTGAATTGATCGGAATCGAAGTTTGACCCATTATCAGTGATGATGCTATGCAGAACTCCATATCTGAATATCAATTCTCTAATGAAGCTGATGGCAGTGCCAGCATCAAGATTTTTAATGGGCTTGGCTTCGATCCACTTGGTGAACTTGTCGACTACCACCAGTACATGGGTGAAGCCGCTCCTGCCAGTTCTCAGTGGTCCAACCATATCTAACCCCCAAACAACGAAAGGCCAGACGATTGGAATGGTCCTCAAGGCTGAGGCGGGATTGTGTGACATATTGGAGTAGAACTGACATCCTTCACACTTGTCGACTATCTCTTTCGCCATTTCATTTGCTCTGGGCCAGTAAAAACCGCTCGGTATGCTTTAGCCACGATGGTCCGAGAGGACGCATGATGGCCACAGCTCCCCGAGTGGATGTCGTTGAGAATCATTTGACCCTCTTCCGGCGTTATACATTTCTGGCTGACTCCAGTCACACTTTCTCTGTACAACTGTCCCTTCATGACAGTAAAGGCCTTGGATCGACGAACGATCTGCCGAGCCTCTTCTTCATTCTCTAGGAGCTCTTTCCTTAGGATATACGCGATGTAAGGCACTGTCCAGTCGGGAGTGATAACCAGAACTTCCATGATTAAGTCGACCATAGCTGGGACCTCAACTTCAGTCGGATCCGTGGCACTTTTTGGCTGCGGGGCTTCTTCGGTGAAAGGATCCTCTTGAACCGACGTCACGTGGACGTGTTCCAAAAACACACCACTGGGAATGGGTTCTCTTTTGGAACCTATCTTCGCCAAGTCATCAGCTGCTTGATTTTTCAGTCGGGGTACGTGATGAAGCTCTAACCCCTCGAATTTCTTCTCCAGCTTTCTTAATGCGTTGCAGTAACCAGTCATAACTGGGCTTCTGACGTCCCACTCCTTCATCACTTGGTTAACCACCAAATCCGAGTCACCGTAGACCATGAGGCGACGGACGCTGAGTGAAATGGCCATACGCAACCCATACAAAAGTGCTTCGTATTCTGCTTCGTTGTTGGAGGAGTCAAAGTGAATCTGGAGTACATATCTGAGCTTATCTCCTCGGGGGGAAACCAACACTACCCCAGCACCAGAACCATTCAGCATTTTAGAGCCATCGAAGAACATGGTCCAGTGCTCCGAGTGAGCTTGAGTCGGCAATTGCTGTTCAGTCCACTCGACGAGGAAATCTGCTATTGCTTGGGAGTTGATAGCTTTCTTTGCCTCAAATCTAATATCCAAGGGAAGGAGTTCAATCGCCCATTTTGCCACTCGACCAGTTGCATCTCTGTTGTGCAGAATCTCTGATAATGGGGTGTCGTTGATGACTGTGATGGTATGGTCAGAGAAATAGTGAGCAACTTTCTTCGTGGTCATATAAATCCCATATACAAGCTTCTGATAATGAGGGTATCTTTGCTTTGATGGGGTCAGGACTTCAGAAATATAATATACTGGGCGCTGAACTTTGAAGGTTTTCCCTTCTTCTTCCCGCTCGACCATAAGTATTGTACTGACGACTTGTCCTGTGGCTGCAATGTAAAGCAGCAAAGGCTCTTTGCTGATCAGGGCAGCAATCACCGGCTGGGTGGAAAGCAGGGTTTTTAACTCTGCAAATGCTGCATCAGCTTCAGGAGTCCACTCGAACTTGTCTGACTTCTTCATCAGTCGGTAAAGAGGTAATGCCTTCTCACCGAGATGAGAGATGAATCGACTTAAAGCGGCAAGCAACCAGTAAGCTTCTGAGCATCGTGCACATGCACAGGTTGTTTCATTCGGAGTATAGTGCCCACTTTCTCTGGGTTTGCGTCGATTCCTCGTTCGGAAACGAGAAAACCGAGTAACTTTCCGCCAGGAACTCCGAATGTGCACTTGGATGGATTAAGCTTGATATCATACCTCCTGAGGTTGGAAAATGTTTCAGCGAGGTCAGTCAGCAGGTCGGAACCTTTCCGTGACTTGACCACAATGTCATCCATGTATGCTTCCATATTCCGACTGATTTGAGTGAGCAGACACTTCTGAATCATCCTCATGAACGTGGCTCCGACATTCTTGAGGCCGAATGGCATGGTGACATAACAGAAGCACCCGAATGGGGTGATGAAAGCTGTTTTGATCTCATTGGGTCCATACAGACGGATCTGATGGTACCCGGAATAGGCATCTAAGAAAGACAGTCGCTCACATCCCGTAGTCGAGTCGACTATTTGGTTAATGCGGGGACGAGGAAAATGATCTTTCGGGCAGGCCCGATTGATATGTTTAAAGTCAATGCACATGCGAAGTGACTTGTCCTTCTTGGGGACCATGACAACATTGGCGAGCCACTCGGAGTGGTAAATCTCTCGGATAAACTCTGCTGCTAAGAGCCGAGCCACCTCTTCGCCAATAGCCTTCCTTTTCTGGACGGTGGACTGTCGCAGATGTTCCTTGACAAGTTTTGCCTTTGAATCGACTCGCAGACGGTGCTCAGCCAGCCCCCTGGGCACACCTGACATGTCAGAAGGTTTCCATGCAAAGATGTCCCAGTTCTCACGGAGGAACTGGATGAGCGATTCTTCCTATTTGGGGTCGAGTGTTGTGGAGATATGAGTCGGAGCAGCGTTGGGGTCGGTCGGGTGGATGTGAACTGGTTTTGTCTCACCGGACGACTGAAACGCTGATTCCGTAGCGGGCTTCTTGGCTCGCAACAAATCACTCGGGTCTCCATTTCTCTGATGTTTGAGCCTTTCTGGAAGCACTCTTCCGCTTTCTTGCAATTACCAGTAACAGCGATCACGCCTTTAGGGCCAGGCATCTTCAATTTGAGGTACACGTAACATGGTCGAGCCATAAAACGTGCATAAGCTGGCCTGCCCAAAATAGCGTGGTAGGCACTCTGGAAATCTACAACCTCAAATGTCAACTTTTCTTTGCGGAAGTTCTTGGAATCACCAAAAACCACATCGAGAGCAATCTGGCCAAGTGATGCGGCCTTCTTGCCAGGAATGACTCCATAGAAACTCATGTTGCTTGTGCTGAGTCTGGACATCGGAATGCCCATCCCTTTCAGCATCTCAGCGTACAGTATATTCAAACTACTGCCGCCATCCGTCAACACTTTAGTCAGTCGAGTCCCCTCGATGACTGGGTCGACCACCAGAGCTTGCCTCCCAGGGGTGGCTATGTGCGTCGGGTGATCAGACTGGTCGAGTTTGATGGCCGTCTGAGACCACTTCAGATAATTGGGTGTCGCCGGAGCAACCATATTCACCTCTCGGTTTATAACTTTCAGTCGACTTTAGCTCTCAACGTCAGCAAAAATCACCAGTGTGGAATTGACCTGAGGGTATTCCTCGTCACCATCTCCCTTGTCCTCAACTTTGTCTGACTCCTTTTCCTTATCCTTGGACTGTTTCCCCTGGAACTGCTGTATCAGAAGTCGACACTGTCGAGTGGTATGCTTCGGGTAAATGAAATTACCCTCTTCATCTTTCTTCATGTGGATGTGACACGGCAAATCCATCACGTCATTTCCTTCTTTATCCTTCACTTTCTTGGGGTTCCAAGGCTCTTTGGGCTTTCCTTTGAACTTTCCTTGAGTCACGGCCAAGGTTTCTCCAGGAGCAGCTGCTCGGCTTTCCGCTTTTGCTTCCGACTGGAGTTCCCTCCTCCGGTTTCCTGGGAAACTTACTTGTGCTTGCCACTCCGGAGCCGATCCTCTTTCTCACCATTGGCATATTTGGTGGCTATCTCCATCATTCGACTTAGAGACATGTCTCCGGTTCGACCGAATTTCAGGCTTAGCTCTCTGTACTTAACGCCTTCCTTGAAGGCGCATACTGCCTGGTGATCAGATACATTCTCTACTATGTGATGATGATCCATCTCTGGATGTAATCTCTCAAAGTCTCATTCAGCTTCTACACACAAGATTGCAACTCTGTCAGTCCTGCTAGTCGCTTGCATGTTCCCTCGAACATTGTGACAAACACTCGGGAAAGGTCTTCCCACGTGTAAATGCTGCTGGGTGTCAACTGATTCAACCATGCCCTGGCCGATCCCTCCAGCATAAGAGGCAGATGCTTCATGGCCACCTCATCATTCCCGCCGCCGATCTGGACAGCCACTCGGTAGTCTTCAAGCCAAGTATCAGGCTTAGACTCACCATTTAATTTACTGACTCCAATCGCCAACCTGAAGTTGGGGGGAATCACCGCGGCCCTGATAGCTCTGCTGAAACACTCTGGTCCGGAGACATGCACTCGGCTGCTGGTGGGTACATCTCTGTCGTGACCCTCTCTGTGAGCTCTGTTCCGGTCGACCAGACCTTGAACGATGATGGATCTCGCATCAAAGCCTGGCTCTCTGGGGTCGACTGGAATTCTTCGCCCGCCACTATGCTGGCGTCTATCATCCTGCTGTCGAGGTGCATAGGATCCACCCCTTGGGGCAGGGGTGGGCACTCGACGCCGATCATCACGATCGAATCGGTGATCATACTGCTCATGGTTCCTGTACTGATCGTGCTGGTCCCCACGCCCTTCACGCCTCGGGGGCAATCTGGGGCTATGAGCCGACTGGACCGTATTCGCAGCCACGGATTTGCTGTGAATCCTGTTCCGCGACTGTGACACAGCTGAATTTTGATCTCCTACTGCCCGGAGCAAATCTCTGATCTGCATCAAGCCCCTGCCAGCCTTTGACTGGGAAGGCTGAATTGATTCTGCTATACGGGCCGCAGCTGCTAAATTCTGAATCGGAGTTCGATATACCTAAGTCGGAGGTAGAAAAAGCTGATGTCGACTGGATTCAGGGACCCGTTGCCGCGCACGCTCGTCGAGTGCTCGCTGAAGGTTCTCCAGTCGAGTGCGCTCAGCCAGGTTGGCCAAGCGCGCGTCCTCCAAGGCGCGAGCCTCAGGAGTTTCTCCAATGATAGGAGTATGAAGGGCATCCATGTTCTGGCGGCGAAGTTCTTCCCTCTACAGCGAATTGAGGGGCTCGGGAAGGTATTCCTCATGGGCGTGCGACAGATTGCCTCCACCGTCACCTCTCTCGGCACCGGGAAAGCCGGGGGGACCGTGTGGTCCGTTGACCATCAGGACCTCCGCCGCTGGATCACTACTGTCGCACTCGGATGCAGTCTCTGTGGAGCCAGTCGACAGGTCAAACATGCCGTCGAGAGATTCGTCGGGCTCGATTGCCGCGACTTGGGCGGTGGTCGACTGGCGAGCCACCGCTGAAGCCTCGACCGACCGGAGCGCTTGCACCGACGGGAAGCTGGGAGGGAGGATGACACAAAAACCGGTCGATACTGGGTCAACAGTTGCCGCAGGAGGACGCCGGAGGAGGACGCCGCGGACGCACGCGCGAAAGTGCGTCGCTCCGCGGACTGGGAGCGCGTCGACGTCGAACGGAGCCTCCTGAAGCCAGGCAGAGTCGTCGGCGACGAACGTGAGCGCACCGAGACGGATCTCGCGGCCGTCAACCAAAACTCCGCCTGAAACCATGATGAAAGAGATCGGAAAAAATTGCAACTTCTCCAATAAGCCGCTAAGACACCTGCCCCAAGGTGGGCGCCAACTGTCGTGGTTCTAAGTCTGACAGTAGTGTAGGGGGGTACTAAAGGAGAGGCAAGATCCTAGCTATGGAGTAGTTGTACACGCAAGAGTTTTACGAGTTCAGGCCCTTCTCGGAGGAAGTAACATCCCTACGTCTCGGTGCCCGGAGGCGGTCGACTGGATTATATGCGTGAGAGTTACAGGGGTGCGAACCCTTCTGCCTGTGGAGGGGGGTGGCTTATATAGAGTGCGCCAGGACCCCAGCCAGCCCACGTAGCGGAGGGTTCAATGTACATAAAGACCCGATGTTACTGGTAACGTATTACATAAAGTGATATCATGGCCATAAAGACTACTTAATAACAGACCGTTTGGATGCAGAGTGACCCTAGATCTCCTGGTGGTCGAGTGAGTCTTCATGGTCGAGTGTCTTCGAGTCTGTCGAGTGGAATCCTTCCAGGTCGACTGAAAGACAATTTCTTCTAGAGATTTCCTTGGGGAGGGTACCTTGGACAGGTTCATGACCCTACCGTAGGTACATGGCTTCACTAGGTCACATTTTCTATCATGCATGTACATCCATGATGATTTTATGACAGAATCAAGATAGTCATACCTGTGTTGTCGTAGAAGTGTTCCATGACAATACCAAAATTATCATCACAGAAGTGTCCACTTCCATTACGATAAAACACGCGTCATAGAAGTGCTTTCGTCAAGGGTGACTGACACGTGAAATCCACCATAACGGGTCGCTGTTAAGCTATTGGGTCTGGTTTTGGATCCGATAACCCGCTAACAACTATGACCAATGGCGATTTTCCACGTGTAAAATTCTCATTGGCCGACGGAACCACATGTCAGCTCGGCGTTGGCACAGATGTCACTCATCCAATGGGCGAGATGCGCCTATGATATGTTGACGCGTGGACCGGCCCAAAAGTGGCCCATAAATATTGAATGGTCCGGCCCATGTAAAGGCCCACAAAATTTTGCAGACCATAATGGGCCGGCCCAGCTAAAGGCCCACAAAATTTCGCAGACCATTATGGGCCGGCCCAGCTAAAGGCCCACAAGACTTTGCAGACCTTAATGGGTCAGCCCAGCTAAAGGCCCACAAGATTTTGTAGACCATAATGGGCCGACCCAGCTAAAGGCCCACAAGATTTTGAAGACACTAGTGGGCCGGCCCGTTAACAGGCTGCCATGATTTGGGCCAAATGTGTCCTATATTTGTTCCGGTCCATTAATAACCTGTCATGTTTTGGGCCTAATAAGGGCCCATATGAGATCCGGCCCGTTAATAGTTTACCATGTTCTGGGCCATATTATGACCCATATAAGATCAGGCCCTTTAAGAGCCTTTGGGCTAAACTATGGCCCATATTAGATTCGGCCCGTCAACTGGACCCTGTGCTTTTGGGCCCACTTGAGGCCCTGTTAGGATTTCTGTTTGCTAAAGGCCAATTTAGCAATACGACATGATATTAGTTTTGGCCTGTTAAAGGCCCGTTGAACATTTCGGCCCTATATTGATTTCGGCCTGTTAAAAGCCCGTCATATAGTTGGGCCTAACAATGGCCCGCTTTGCATCCGGCCTACTCACAGCCGATAATCTGATTGGGCCAAACAAGGACCAAGACAATTTTGGCCTATTAACGACCCATGATGTGATTGGCACAATCATGGGCCAGGGTCTATTTTGGCCTGTTGTCAGCCCATGAGCTGTTAGGCACGTTTCAGGCCCAACCTACTTTTGACCTTCCTAAAAGCCCATTGAATTTTCTTGCGAAAATAGGGCCGACGGTTTACTCAGCCTATTACCCAAAACTACTAGTGGGCCAGTTTACATTTAGGCCTGTTAACGGACCAAGATGACTGGGCCCATGATGCGGCCCATACATGGTGATGACGGCCCGATTATGTACCATAATTCTACGGTTTGGCCGCTTTACTTTTCATGGAGCGAAGACATGATATATAGACAGTATAATAACTGCAGCATCGAGAATAAGAAAAACCTAGACTATACAATAATGAAATGACGGCATATTACATCCACTGGGCATCAAAGTTCGCCACTATGATAATAAAGCACAAGCAGACGACATGTTACATACACTGGGCATCAAAGATCGCCACTAGTGCAAATAAATGCCCTAACAAAATAATATACAAAAGCGACAACACTTCAATAGAGTTCAAGAAAGGCTAGACCTTCTCGGGAGCTGCAGCACAAGCAACTGAGCAAGCTGATGAGACTATGCTTGTTTGATGCTTATATCCTCCTTACTCTGAAAGAGAAACAAGCATACAAATGACAGGTTTTGCACATATAAGTATCAGTGCTGACAATTCATCACATTTCTTATTAATGAATAAAGTGACACAATTTAAAATAGCATTAACACGATATGGTATTGTTCAGGTTAAGACATGGCAGGAAATGACATTGTGAAGGAGTTGGCAGCTTCACGACACCACTGGATTACAGATCAAGAACTCATAACTATCAATGGTTAGTGTGCTATCAATTTATCCCATTTCAGATTGGCAAACAAAGAGACGGTTTAAATAATAGTAGAATGATATGACATTGTTCATAGTTAAGACATTGCAGAATATGACATTGTGTTGTAGTGGGTAGGTTCACCACACCACTGGATTACGGATCAAGAATAGAAGCATACATGCAGTGCAAAAGAAGATGACAACTTGGTTGTACAACTGAAAAAGGAACTTGGTTGTACAATTGAAAACTTAAATTGAGAAGGACAAACTTTTGTTTATGAACTACATAATAAACATTAAACATGCAATTTGATGCAAACACCAAAAATAAACAACTGTTGCAGCCATGCCTAACCAAATATACACAACAAAGTTTGAAGGCTTGAGAAGGACAAACTTACATTAGTGGTGAAGACCGGCTCGATAAAGCCCTTGTCCATGCTGATGGGGGGGGGGCAATTCAAGAAGTTTACCATAGAATCTTCTTCATAAGCATTGCCTTTATTCTACATTTTGTTAAGAGTAAAATAGATGTGATAATATAAGAAAAAATGGAGAATATTTAAGATAAGATGAAGAGTGATGCTGCATAACCAAGTAGCTATAAATGTAAGTACAGCGATAGAGGCAAAAGGTACAACCAAGTGCAATGCAGAGCTAAACTTCTTCATTACCATCGGTGTTATCCAACCTTATGATAAGAGTAAATATATATCTTATGTGTAGAAAATTGAGGGCAAAGGAAAATAAGTTGCAGAGTGATGGTACATGAACAATTAGTTGTCAATATAAGTACACTGATAAAGGATAGCAGGTACTTACAAGAACAATGCAGAGCTAAACTTTTTCATTGGCATTGGATATATTCTATACTAATGTAACCATTAATACAGATCAGATAACTTGGAGCGAACAATTGATAAGCAAGCTATCATGCATACTATTGTCACGTAATGAACTAGGTATGAATGCAAGTATGATACATGACAACAAGTACTAACAAGAGCCAAGCAGCGGGCATCATATTTGCGATATCTTGTTGTCCTTTCAAATAGGAATTCTTCTTCGAGCAGATTTCCTGCAAAAGAGATCTGTAAGGCACATGCGGAAAAGTAGAAGTTCAAATTGTCATGTGATATCATAGACAGTACCTCATCCTAGGAACGAGACCAGTGCATAACAAGGTTTTTCTATTCAATATCTTCTAAATTTAGCGCATGAGACTTCACTAGAAATTCGTTTATAGACTTGCCATCAAAGTCTGATTTCCTTAGGTAACACCGATACTGCTGCAATGCTTCCTTGAAAAGCGCAAGCAAGCTTTACTTCTCATGACTATCCAGATTGACCCTCGCCTACTTACAACAATGTAATGTAAATCATTGATGTGTTCAATCAGCAGAAAACAGGAAAATAATCACCATGAATAATAGCACTTACACGTAAGTGGGATAGGAAGATGTGAAAATGGTGTTTGTCTTCACTATAATCTTCCCATGATGGGAATATATGCACGTAGTCCCTAACAACATTGAAAGCATTGTCTTTTAAACTGGGAATAACTGGAATGAGGTTCCAATCTGCAGGAATTGGCCATCTCTGCAGTTGGGATAGGTCTTCGACCGGTGGACTTGCTGTACCTTTTGTTGGAGTGGGATTTTTCTGTGGTATGGCTGGTGCTATGGCAACTAAAATCGGCATAACTTTCGAGGGAGTGCAGGTCCTGTGTGGTGGGGCTAGTGGTGTGGCCAATGAAGTATGGGTACAGTCTGCTGGAGTCGGTCCTACGTTTTGTGTCACTGGTTGTCAAGCCAATACAAATGGGATGCGGTCTGATTACCCTGAGACCACCATGGTTTTCAAGGACTTTGCTGGTGCTCCTTCAGGTTCGGCAATCACCCTCTTCCTTTTTGATGTCTGATGCACAAGAACATCATTTGAGTGGAAAAACATGGTATGATGACATATGGAATATGTATTGATAATGGATGTGCATGGCATCTTGACATATATGATGAGTAAACTAAGTAGATGGCAGTGCAACAAAGTCAAAGAAATGCAATACACCTTATGCAAGATACGCGCAATCAATTAAACCTTACCAAATTAGAATAGGCAGCTTGATTGGTGAACAGGACAGGCCATCTGCCTTTGACTACTCGAGGTCAGAATAGTCATTAGGACCATATTATGAACAAGAATCTACAGGTGGGGAGTGCATGCATTTCATTGCATCCAGAATGGCATTCAATGCTTGGTGCCAATTTTGTTAGTCCTTGCAGTGTTCCACAATATTCTTCTGATGCACGGATTCTGATATTCATTGTGATTACATAAAATATCTAAGAAGCATGAAAACATACATAGTAGTGAGATTATCTTTGTAATGCAGAGGATATTCTAATATAGGGGCTCCCTGTAAACCCTTGTGCGCTATCAATGGATTCTAATGAGGGAGCCCATGTGTGCTATAATATGGTGCGTGCATTAATATAATCTGGCACAAGTACACAAAAATAGGCTCCAAAAGTAAGGATAGTTGGCAGATAATAGGTTCATAATATACTGTACGGCTAGAAAGGCTTCGGATACCAGCTCTCTTCAACTGAAAGTGCAGTATTGTTAATATCAGTGTACCTCTGAAAGGCGGCACAACTCCTCGCATTTCCTTGCTAATCTTATAGGATTCAAGTGGGCAGGCCACTACAATTCCTATTCCTATGTTTACAAAATCCTACGAATCAAAGAGGCCCGAAGAGTTGAAAGTGTCCATCACAACCGACCGAATAGACCTCTACACTGCAAATGTCCCTCCTCCTCTTCACTACAAAGAACATACTTTACAACTATCATACTCCCTTCGTTCCAAAATATAAGTCTTTGTAGAGATTTCCACTATGGATCACATACAGATGTATACATATACATCTTAGAGTGTTGATTCCCTCATTTTGCACCATATGTAGTCTATGGTGGAATCTATACAAAGACTTGTATTTAGGAACGGAGAGAGTACTTATTAAAGAAGAACAAAAGAGGAACATGCTAAAGAAGAGCAGATTTTGGATAATAAAATGTTAGTTGCGCAGTGCCCACACATGATGAACCAGAGCGCATTAAAAGTGAAACTCCCTGCTGTCTCTCTATATGTGTTGCACGTGCTTTTGCAAAGTAAAGTAGGAACATTAACTGACCAATTAAACATTATCTGTTTGAGTAATATCAACATCATATCTGATTCGTATTTGAGCAACAAGTTTGGAATTATGAGTGGCACGTTGTTTAGCTTGATTGATTGAGGAGTAGTGCTAAGTAGCTACGATGATTGTAGTGAATATAAAGGAATGTCTGCATGCAAGTCGCATGACTTTTGTCATTTGGGTGAGTCAACCATTTCAGGCGGTTGGATGAAGATCGTATGTCTCCTAACCCTTTTTCTCCCTTGTCTCTTATTCTTCCCCTACAGAACACTGCACGGGCCGCCGACCGAACCACCGGCCCCGACCCCCCACGCCCTCCCCTGTACCGCCCCCATCGCCTATGTTCCTCCGCCACCCCCACCCCCGCCCCCGCCCACGTCGAGTTT